>NC_091440.1:124723765-125007244 GCF_964237555.1 Oryctolagus cuniculus | reverse complement strand
TGTCAAGACTTACTCTTTTCCTACTAGAAAACTCTGGAGGAAAAACCAGTTCCCCCTACACAAGTGGGTGTAGATTTTGACCTCCATTTTTTCTGACCCCACTGCCATGACACACGCCTGCTAACGCAGAGCACCCCAGGAACAGCCACCCAGGCAACCAAGCACCAGACTGGAGACACTGTTCGTGGAGAAGCACTCCGCCTTCTTTCTGACCTGCCTTAGGAAGATCACTCTGCCTTTTCCAGCCTCCATTCCATTTGCTGCAAACTGAATTCAGTCCCATGAGTTTTGAAATTCCTTGATTCCGGAACACCTAAGAACATTTCAAAGTGTTCATTGCAAAGCTTAGAATTTAGGGTTGGAAGACTAACTCTGGCTCTGCTACCAGCTTTTAAACGAGTCTTTGGATTTCTCAATTTCCACAACTCCCTGGAGAAAGTTCACAGTCACAAAAGATCTGTTAAGACACACTGTGTGTACAAATTTCTTCACTTAAAGTATGTGGCTGAAATGAACAATGTCAATACAGCACAGAATCCCAGAGATTCTTACCGAATCCTGACTGGAGTCTTGGGCCATTCTGTTACATTCTAAAGATTTTTCATGTCATGGTTAAGTCACGGTTTGGAATACCCACATCCCATACAGGAGTTGGAGAGGTACCTCCTCCACTTCTGAAATAGTTCCTGCTAAAGCAAACCCTGGGAAGCAGCAAGTAATGGCCCAGGAAGGAAGTTCCAGGCTGCTGGCTTCTGCCTGGCCCAATTCCAGCTGTTGTGGACATCTGGGGAATGAACCAGTGGATGGAAGATCCCTCTCTCTCTCTCTCTCTCTCTCTGCCTTATAAAATGAAAATAAACTTAAAAACTTCTTACATTTTGATGACATTATGCTGAAACATCACACCACAATTTTTTAAAAATCAAGTTTTTAATACTGCAAGGAAAAAGACCAGCATCTTCCTGTCTCATGAGTGATGAACTGGCACATTCAGCATGTACAAAAATGTTTTAAAACCCACCAGATGAAATCATTCCAAAACTAAGAAACTTAAGGGCAAAACAAGAAAACTGACATTTTCACTAACTTGAAGACTAGGAAGATACACGCAAAAAAAAAAAAAAAATCAAATGAGCAAGGAAGCGGAGGCAATATGGGAAGAACATTGAGTCACTGTCCAAAAACAAAAATTTTTTTCTGAAAGTTGAAAGGGAAAATCCCCGGGTCTCTCAAGGCCTCTCCTATGTCCTCAAGGCGAATTATGCATGGGCAGCTTTTTAAGTGGTCCTCACTGGCTGTGGGAGGGAAGAGACACTGCCTCTGAGGGAGCCCTTTGAAGCCTCTCACTCCTCAACAGAGAACGTGTGTCTGCGCTCTGCGCGTCTGATGTGTCCACAACCTTCTAGAAGGTACGAAACAAGTCAATCTTTTTAAAAAAGAACCCACTGACTATATCTCATACCCGTGTAGAATATATACATGTGAGGGAGCCTCCGGAAGTTCGTGGGCACTTTACATTATCATTTAATTCCCTGTGGAGGCCGCTCATGTATGACAGTGCATGATATACAAACATGTGATGTATGATGCACACACACAGATACAATCGTCTTTCAATATTCACAGGGGATTGAGTCCAGCAAAATCCGAAGATGGTGCAGCAGGTTGCCGGCGTCCCCTGTCAGCGTGCTAGCTCCAGCCCTGGCTCCTCGGGCTCGGATCCAGCTTCCTGCTAATACAGCTGGGAAAGCAACAGAGGACGGCACAAGCAGTTGGGCCCCTGCCACCCTCGTGGGAGACCCAGATGGAGTTCCCAGCTTCTGGCTTCAGCCTGGCCCAGCCTTGGCTGTTGTGGCCATCTGGGGAGTGAATCAGTGGCTGGACAATGTGTGTCTCTCGTTCTGTCATTCTGCCTTTGAAATAAACACGTCTTTCTCAACATGTGTGCGTGCTGCAGTCGCTTCTGGAAAATCGCGTACTAGTTGTGTGTGACCTGTGCACATTCTCCCAAATACTTTGATCACCATCTCCAGTGCATTTGTTGTTGTTGTTGTTGTTTTGACAGGCAGAGTGGACAGTGAGAGAGACAGACAGAGAGAAAGGTCTTCCTTTGCTGTTGGTTCACCCTCCAATGGCCGCCGCAGCCGGCACGCTGCGGCCGGCGCACCGCGCTGATCCGATGACAGGAGCCAGGTGTTTCCTCCTGGTCTCCCATGGGGTGCAGGGCCCAAGCACTTGGGCCATCCTCCACTGCACTCCTGGGCCACAGCAGAGAGCTGGCCTGGAAGAGGGGCAACCGGGACAGAATCCGGTGCCCCGACCGGGACTAGAACCCAGTGTGCCGGCGCCGCAAGGCGGAGGATTAGCCTAGTGAGCCACGGCACCAGCCAATCCAGTGGGTTTCTAATACCTCACACCATGTCAGTGACAGATCAGTATTTGTGATGCTGAGTTGTTTAGGGAATGAGGAAGAGTAAAACATGTCCATCAACGTTCAGGAGACAGAATTAATTTTTTGACATTTTCAGTCTGTAATGAGTAGAATCCAAGGATGTGGAACCCGCAGTTTGGAGGCTCCAGGATCTATGGATAACATGCACTCCTGGTCCTCAAGAACATATTCTTAACTCCAGAACAGAGCCAGGTCAGTGTGCGCTGCCCAACAGAACCCAGACCACACAGGTGAGTTCTACATCCGATAAAAAGGGAATGTTTTCAAAGAGCCAGTGTTGTGGATACAGCCACCGCCCGTGACACCAGCATCCCATATGAGCACCAGTTCACGTCCCAGCTGCTCCACTTCCAATCCAACTCCCTACTAATGGCCTGGGAAAGTAGTGGAGGATGGCCCAAGTGCTTGGGGCCCTACATCCACGCGGGAGACCTGGGAGAATCTCCTGGCTCCTGGCTTCAGCCTGGTCCAGCTCTGGCTGTTGGGGCCATCTGGGGAATCAAACAGCAGACTGAAGATCGATCTCCCTCCTTCTCTCTCTCTCTCTCTCTCTCTCTTTCAAATAAATAAAAGAGTCTTTAAAAAAAAAAAAAACACAGCTCATAATAATCAGAATGAGATAGTCTTGTTTGTTTTGATTCATTTTTAAGATTTTTTCTGTTTGACAGCCTCAGTATCTGGCAGGGCCACCGAGTGAAAAGGAAAATTGGGTTCAGAAACGTATCTAGGCCCTGTTATGGACTCATTGGATGATACGGGTATTAAATTTTATATAAAAATGGGGACTATAATCCTTCCCTGGATCTCTGACAAAACAACCCACAATCGTGTTGGACACCTGGCTCCTGGCTTTCGATTGGCCCAGCTCTGGCTTCTTCATGCAAAATGCTCAGACCTCAGAAATAAAAACTAAGGGGAGTCTAACAAAAAGCTTCTGCACAGTAAAGGAATGAACAAAACGAAATGGCAGCCTGCACACGGGGGAAAGCAACTTGCAAATTATATAGCTCAGAAAGGGTTAATATCCAAAATTTACCAAGAATTCACACAACTTAACAGAAAAACAAACAACCCAATCTAAAATGGGTCGAAGGCCTCCACAGACACTATGCTGTGGGCCGTGGGGCTCCTGGCCAGGTTACTTGCAGATTCTTCCCTCCACAAGCGAAAAGGATTCAAAGGAGAAGGCATAAAGGTGTACAGGGAAGCAGGATTTATTTAAAGCAAAGCAAAAGTGCAAAACTCAAGAAGTCAGTCTGCCTACCTTGGGGGAGAGAGAGTGTGTGCATGCACAAACAGCCAAAACGCACAAAGACCCCTCATCATCAAAAACCTCCGGTACTGGGAAAGCTCTCAATAAAGAACCAGCCCACTCCCACCCCAGCAAGGTTAGGCCTCCCCTTTATACCTCCAGAGGCATAGGGGGATGGCTAGTGTCGAGCTCTGCTGAATATTTGAAAGGGGACAGTGTGTGCCATGACCTTTTAAGGAAGTCCCAGAAGTGTCTGTGGGAGTGCCCCACGGTAATTTTATTATGATGACCTAAAGGTCACGGTGAGGTTGGGGGAACATCCCGCAGCCATCTGGGTGTTTCCAGCTAGCGCTGGTCCCCCTTTGTAGCACCACAGAACTGGCAGATTCTGCTGCGTGGGAACACGGGCCCTGGTGATGCGTGGGAGACAAGCCTCAAAGGTGCACAGAAAAGGAGGGGGGCTGGGTTGTACACAGAAGGGGACTCATCACACATGCCTGGCTGTCACAGGAGCCAGACTCTTCTGTCCCGTGATAGCAGGTGGGTGCCTGGAGCTGCCAATAAGCGGCCTTCGTGGGCGGGCGGGGAGCTATTCAACAACAGCCCTGCAGGGGCTGTCAGACCTCACCTCCCTTCCTTAGCTACCCACATCCCCACAACACTTCTCCAAAGATGACTTTCAAATGGCCCACAGCCAGCGCCGCGGCTCACTAGGCTAATCCTCCACCTGCGGCGCCAGCACCCCGGGTTCTAGTCCCGGTTGGGGTGCCAGATTCTGTCCCGGTTGCTCCTCTTCCAGTCCAGCTCTCTGCTGTGGCCCGGGAAGGCAGTGGAGGATGGCCCAGGTCCTTGGGCCCTGCACCCCATGGGAGACCAGGGGGAGGTGCCAGGCTCCTGGTTTCAGATCGGCACCGCGTGCCGACTGCAACGCACCGGCCATAGCAGCCACTTGAGGAATGAACCAATGGAAAAAGGAAGACCTTCCTCTCTGTCTCTCTCTCACTGTCTAACTCTGCCTGTCCAAAAAAAAAAAAAAAAATGGCCCACAGGTATACGCAAAGGTTCCCAGTATCACTCATCTTCGGCGGTGTGCAAACCCAATCCATAACCACCACACACCCCATCAGGATGGCTAGTCTCAAAAGTCAAAGGGAAGCAAATGTTGGAGAGGATGGAGAGATACATGTAGGTGGGCATGTAGACTAGTTGTAGCCATTGTGGAAAACTACGAAGTTTTCTAAAGAAACTGGAATTCAAATACCCGTGACCCAGCAATGCCTCTTCTGGGTATCCACACAAAGAAAACGAAACCATTGTCAAGATACCTGCACTCCCACGTTCACTGCAGCGCAGTTCACGACAGCCTAGATATGGAAACTCACCTAAGCATCTGTCGACAGCCCAAAGAATGAGGACAGTGTGGTGCATATGTAATGGAACATCGCCCAGCTCTAAAAAAGAACAAGCCCTTGATACTGGCAGCAGGGCAGACAGGCCTGCAGGATGTTAGGCTGAGTGAAGTAAGCCAGACACACAAAGAAAAATGTCCCGTGATGCGGCATCTGAAACACAGATTTAACACTACACAGGTAAGGAACGGGGACTACAGCGGGAAGGGATGGAGGGAAGAAAGGGCAGCACAGGGCAGAGGTCGCGAGCGTGCAGACACAGAAGACACACAAGCGAAGGCTCTCACGTACAACATCAGGATGTGGGGTGAAAACTGGGTTGTATTTGTGATTCACACCAGACAAATAGATTCTCAACTGCTCTCGCCGCAAAATCAAAGAAACAAAAACTAGGTAAGTATGTGAGGTGACGGGTGTGTTCATTTAGTTTACTGCCGTTGCCTTTTTACTACCTCTATGTACCCTGTAACATCACGG
Organism: Oryctolagus cuniculus; assembly: GCF_964237555.1. Taxonomy (NCBI): domain Eukaryota; kingdom Metazoa; phylum Chordata; class Mammalia; order Lagomorpha; family Leporidae; genus Oryctolagus; species Oryctolagus cuniculus. The sequence continues at coordinate 125,001,654 of NC_091440.1, read as the reverse complement.
ATATCTCAAAAAAATGCAATACATTTAATTTTTAAGAAAGTGTAAACTAGACAAATCACAAAGAAAGAAATATAGCTTCCAGCGGGCACCGCGGCTCACTAGGCTAATCCTCTGCCTTGCGGTGCCAGCACACCAGGTTCTAGTCCCGGTCGGGGCGCCGGATTCTATCCTGGTTGCCCCTCTTCCAGGCCAGCTCTCTGCTGTGGCCAGGGAGTGCAGTGGAGGATGGCCCAAGTCCTTGGGCCCTGCACCCCGGGAGACCAGGAGAAGTACCTGGCTCCTGCCATCGGATCAGCACGGTGCACCGGTTGCAGCCCGCCAGCCGCAGTGGCCATTGGAGGGCGAACCAACGGCAAAGGAAGACCTTTCTCTCTGTCTCTCTCTCACTGTCCACTCTGCCTGTCAAAAAAAAAAAAAAAAGAAAGAAAGAGAAATATAGCTTCCTAGTCCTCTTTTAACTGACATCTTTGTAAACGCTTTGTGACCTCCGTAACTTGCAATGCCGAAGACAACACAGATCTGCCTGCAGGAGAGTTCTATTTACCCGTGTGTGCAGATGCCCCATAAAGCACCACACAGAAGCAGCTGACTGTAGCACAGGCTGCCTACGAGACCTGCACACAGGAATCAGGGTGACAGATACTTCTCACTCCTTTCTCTCGGTTTTCTGAATTTTCTGTCATAGGTGAGTATTAACTTTTTTTAAAATGCTACAACAAAATATTTTACATTTTTGCACACTTCAGATTAGGATTTAAGTAGGAATAACAGATCCATGAAAGTATTAGACAAAAAGATAGCCAAATCTGTCTTTCACCTCTGAGTAAAACCTTTCTAAGCAAGTGACATAGTTCGGAAGCCTTAGAGGAAAAAAGTGGGGGGTCGGTGCTGTGGTGTAGCAGGTAAAGCCACTGCCTACAGTGCTAGCGTCCCATATGGGTGCTGGTTCGGGTCCCAGCTACACCACTTCCAATCCAGCTCTCTGCTTATGGCCTAGGAAAGCAGTGGAAGATGGCCCGAGTCTTTGGGCCCCTGCACCCACTTGGGGGATCCAGAAGAAGCTCCTGGCTCCAGACTTCAGGTCAGTCCAGCTCTAGCCATTGCAGCCATTTAGGGAGTGAACCAGCAGATGGAAGACCTCTCTCTCTCTCTCTCTGTGTCTCTCCCTCTTTCTATGACTCTGCCTTTCAAATAAAATAAATAAATATTTTTTAAAAAAGAAAAGTGATAAAATTTATCAATAAAACTTAGTTTTCTGTAAAAAATGCTATAATCAAAATAAAAAGAGTCAACTGATAAAAATATCTGTAACATTTATAGTGACCAAGAACTAATTTACTTCATATACAAAGACTTTTAAAAAATCAGAACTGAAACGACATAATAGAAAAATCAGCCAAAAAAAATCCAGTGGTACTCTAGGAGAAATAAAAGAATAAACAAGCACAAAAACACAGAGAAATGCCCAATAACAAACATATTTCTAGGACACAAGTCAAATCAATAAACGCTTTCACTGTTAAGAGGGTCACAGAGATGCACTGTCTAAAGTTAGCACCTCTTGGGCTGAATCGTTTCTCGAGAGCAAGGGTATTTTTTTTTTTTTTTTTTTTTTGACAGGCAGAGTGGACAGTGAGAGAGAGAGACAGAGAGAAAGATCTTCCTTTGCCGTTGGTTCACCCTCCAATGGCCGCCGCGGTCGGCGCGCTGCGGCCGGCGCACCGCGCTGATCCGATGGCAGGAGCCAGGAGCCAGGTGCTTTTCCTGGTCTCCCATGGGGTGCAGGGCCCAAGCACCTGGGCCATCCTCCACTGCACTCCCTGGCCACAGCAGAGGGCTGGCCTGGAAGAGGGGCAACCGGGACAGAATCCGGCGCCCCAACCGGGACTAGAACCCGGTGTGCCGGCGCCGCTAGGCGGAGGACTAGCCTAGTGAGCCGCGGCGCCGGCCGAGAGCAAGGGTATTACAAGTCCACAGGACAAGTTTGCAGCAAGATCATGTGCTGCTGTATCACCCCACTGTAAAGCGACTTCAAAAAATATGGGAACAGTTATTTTTACACAGTTCTTTTTGTTGGGAGGGGGCATCTCTTATCGACAGCAGCATTTTGTTTTCCTCAATGAGGAGTGTTGCTCATTTGTGAGCCTTCATTAACTAGAAGTGAAATGGTTAAAAGTATTTATCCTGTTAGAATAGCCTGCATCTTTTTAACAACTCCTTAAAAAAACAAACAAAACAAAACTCTGGCTTTTGAAACGACTTATACTAATTTACATTGTTTACCAGGCTATAGTGATTTAAGAACACTACTTAGAAGCAAAATAAACTTGGTTTACATTTAAGAAAAAAAAAAAAAAAGAAAGCTTTCTCTTTAATCCAAGAGATTGGCAAAAATTAAACATTGGATGGAACCAAATGTTGGCAAGAGTTGGGAGAAACTAACTTTCTCATATGCTACTGGCGGAGTTGAAACCGGTGGAACATTTTGGAAGGTGGTTTGGCAATAGAGATGAAAATTCTGTATGCCTATATTTTATGACACAGCAATTCCACTTCTAGAATGTAGCCTGGTGCAGCTCACCCAAAAGCTTAAAATACATATGTAAGGATATTCATAGAAAAGTAGTAAGAACAAGAATCCACCAGAACAAACGCTCATCAGCAATAAACAGATTAAATACAGCATACCACATCCACACATGAAGCACGCTGGGGCTTCTGCAATTTTAAACACATCTGTATACAATCTCCCCTTTAACCCCCTTACCTGCAAGACAAGGAAGTCCTGTCATCTTGCTCTGTGAACAACTAGGGATGGGGTTCCCCTAGTCCCACCAAGGACATTTGTATATTTATAACATCATTCAAGAACCGCACAGCATTATCAACTAAGAAATGAGCCTGTTACAGACTGACTGAGTTTGAGTCCCACCTGCAATTGCCTTGGCAGGGCCAGGAGAAATGATTCTGCAGACCTTAGTAGCCCGGGGCCCAGACATCCCCCATCCCGTAAAAAACCGCAAAAGTACAGCCTGTTGCACAGCAAGGGTGTGTGTGTGTGTGTGTGTGTGTGTGTGTGCAGGCACACATGTCATGGAATACGTGTATTATGAAAAATCATGCATGGACTGCAAACATTTCATTAGTTCTTGAAGAACCCTCATATCCTGCAATAAAAGTGACATGGACATGCTCTCTTCCTCCCTCATATATCTTATTGTCCTTTAGTGTTTTCAGACCCCAGTTCAGACAGGTAGTGGAAATCTCGGAAAACAAAACTGCGGACAAGCAAGGACTACCTATACTGCTATATAAAGATGTCCAAGTCATATGCTACTGACTACAAGTTACAGAACAAAACATGTGATAGCGACCCAAATAAAATAAGAAAATATACATACATTTATATGCACACACGTTTAAGTTTTTATATGCACAAAAATTTCTGGGAGGATATACCAAAAATGCATTTTTTATGCCTCTCTGCTATTTTTCTACCATGGCTATGGTGTATCAACTGTTGAATGTACAGGTAAAAACAGAGGATGTTCAATTTTTCAGGACCTAGTTTTATGACAAAAAAAATAATTCTACATCAACTCTGCTGCAAACCATCCCTGTTGCTAGACAGGTCTTAGCTTTAAGATTAGCAATTCTAAAATTCCACTTACAGGTTTAAGAGTTCATTTTGCTTCTAAATCATGCTGGTGGGTGCCCTGAGATGCAGTAACTCCACACGAGCCATCTCGGGCCACGTTTGGAGTGAGGGAGATGGCAAATAACTCCGTACTCACAACTCCTCGGATCAACTCCCGCTTTTTCTTGCTTCACTCTCTGCCACTCTGGGAGTTCATAGAGGACGGGCCCCAAAATACCTACACGAATAGCGGTACTTCTTGAATAAAAAAAAAAAAAAAATCTCTCTGACCTCAAATACAAGTGTTCCTCACAAATGCTTCCAAACTTGGGTAATAAATATATATGTATATTTATTTATACATATATACATAGATAAATCTCTACAAAATACAAATTCTGGTTTTTATGGCTGATGGGACCTGCTTTGCCTACACGCCCGCTGGCTAAGCTCTGGTGCATTCCCCATGAGGAATGTCTCCACTCTGGCATGTCACAAAAAGTTCCTCTTCCAATTTCCTCTGTTCTCCAGCCCCAGACAGGAACTTCTCTGAGATCATTCAAATCCTACAGGATAAAGGGACATTGCCCTGGCCCATTTATCCAGACTCCATCCCTGTGCCAAGCTCAGTCCCTAGAAATTCTATGACCTGGAGCTTATGGCCTCAGTTGCTTTCAGAGAGGGGTATTCAGAGATGAACCATCCCGTTCCTCCTTCAAGGAAGGTCTCCCTGCCCAACCACTGGCAGTGCTGTCGACTATCAATGGTTTTCAGAACTCCCTTGCCTCCAGACCACATTCTGGAGTAGCCGACAACCGAGGCAGGGGGATAAAATCCTGGTCTTTCCCGACCAGGTGTTTTAACTCTAGAACTCACTAGGGTTTGCCTTGGCCACTGGGCCTGCACCACCCTCCGACTTCTGCCTCAGCCCATTCCTGCTCCATCTTCTGCCCCATGGATGTGGATCCCAGGGAACAAGCAATACACACTCTCCAGAATGTACCGCCCCAAAGCCTGCTTCCTAGAGAGCCCACGGTGTGCCACCAGAAATCAATGTGGCACGGTCCCTTTAATGCTTAGTATAAGGCAGGACCAGGGGTTAACTCCTAACCCTAGGAGTTAAGACACCTACATCCCACATTGGAGAGCTTGGGTTCCATGTCTGTCTCCGGCATCTGAATCCTGCTTCCTGCTAATGCAGACCCTGGGAGGCAGTGGTGACGGCTCAACTGGGTTCTTTTCATACACCTGAGAGACCTGGACTGAGTTCCCGGCTCACAACTTCGGCCCTGGCTATTGCCAGCGCTCGGTGAGTGAACCAGCAGATGGGCAGGCTGGTTTGCTGTTCCTTCTCTCTCTCCCCCTGTCCCTCTCCAACACGTGAATTAAAAACCAAACAATGGAAGCTTTAAGGAAGGGTCAAGAATGCATCCATCACAGTTCTGTAATGAAACCATCATAAGCCACTGCATGCACCATGAACCAGCGGAAGAAAGGACAGACATCCTCAAGACCAGCCCCTGTTTCTGTAAAGACACCTGGAACCCACCACGATCAGATGGCCTAAGAGACCAGAGCTGAAACATGTCTAGTCATCTATACTCCACAGAAATCCATGGAATATCAGCCAACGGTAACAGGGTCTTCTAAAAGTTGGAATTCAGGAAGAGGGCTACAGATCCAAAGTAGGGAAGAGCAAACACAAGACAGAGCCTGGTCTTCGGATACGTTTGGATTTGGAAGAGTAGCTAAGGTGCTCAAGCAGGAATGACCAAGGAGAAAGTAGGAGAGGAAGACAATTACGCTGCAGATGTGGATGGCAGACAGCAACTCGGGCACAGGGAGAGCACACCACAGAGCGGGTGAAGCTGGGACTCGGAAGCTCTGTATCAGCTCTGGGGAACCACGTCCTTGGCTGGAGAGACCAATGCCCTGATTCTACAGTTATCTGTTAGGAATGCTGTTAGGAGTAGGTGCAACGCCTGGGCCGTGCAACGTGCTGAGAAACCTCCAGATTCGCAACAGTGAGGGCCCTAGTCTGAGATGAGATTGTTCAACCGTTCCCATTCTGACATCCTAATTCCTCTGGGAAGAGGGGCCTTTTCCCTGTATGGATAGAAGATCAAATCTGAAGACGAGCCGGCGCCGTGGCTCAATAGGCTAATCCTCCACCTTGCGGCGCCGGCACACCGGGTTCTAGTCCCGGTCAGGGCGCCGGATTCTGTCCCGGTTGCCCCTCTTCCAGGCCAGCTCTCTGCTATGGCCAGGGAGTGCAGTGGAGGATGGCCCAGGTGCTTGGGCCCTGCACCCCATGGGAGACCAGGAAAAGCACCTGGATCCTGGCTCCTGCCATCGGATCAGCGCGGTGCGCCGGCTGCAGCGGCGGCCATTGGAGGGTGAACCAACGGCAAAGGAAGACCTTTCTCTCTCTGTCTCTCTCTCTCACTGTCCACTCTGCCTGTCAAAAAAAAAAAAAAAATGGCTCAAATCCTTGGGCTCCTGCACCCACATGGGAGACCCAGAAGAAAGCTCCTGGTTCTTGGCTTCGCATTGGCTCAGTTCTGGCCATTGCAGCCATTTGGGGAGTAAACCGGTGGCTAGAAGACCTCTTTCTCTGTCTCTCCCCCTCTCTATAACTGTCTTTCAAATAAATAAAATAAATCCAAATCTGAAGATGAGGGAGCTCAGTGGACCTTGTCTTTGGGTTGGCACAGGTAGAGGCAGGGGTGAAAGCACACTTATCTCTTGCTTGGTCCTGAGATGCTGCATTGCTAGTGAGGTGCACTCCGCCCCCGTTGGCTCAGTTGCCAGGAAACTTAAAGCCCATCCTGATGCACAGAGGTGGGCAGCTGTCGCTTTCTCCCCTCTAACCTTCTAGTCTCTCCTTTGCCACCTTTTTAATTGCCTGCATCTCATTCCCTCATATTTCTTTTAGGGTACCTTATGTCACATCCTTTAGAAAAAATGCAAATAGGTATATAACAAGTAAAATCAAACAAAATTTTACTTACTGTGAAAAAGTATCCTTTAATGGAGAAATCGCCCATATTTAGGACATTGCTATTAGAGATTTTTTATAGTTAACATGCTTTCTGTAACTAGGGGAACAAGCTAGTTTTTATAAATTCATTCATGCATTCAAACACCATCATTGTGCTATCAAAAATTCAAGTTTTGTGAATAAATAAAATAATCCATCCAAATGGCCATATAGAATCTCTATCACAAACAGCTAAAAACAATGTTAAAAAATAAGAAAAGGCTGGCACCGCGGCTCACTTGGCTAATCCTCCGCCTGCGGCACCGGCACCCCAGGTTCTAGTCCCAGTTGGGGCACCGGTTCTGTCCCAGTTGCTCCTCTTCCAGTCCAGCTCTCTGCTGTGGCCCGGGAAGGCAGTGGAGGATGGCCCAAGTGCTTGGGCCCTGCACCCGCATGGGAGACCAGGAGAAGCACCTGGCTCCTGGCTTCGGATTGGCGCAGTGCTGGCCACAATGCACCGGCCGCAATGCACCGGCTGTAGCAGCCACTTGGGGGGTGAACTAATGGAAAAAGGAAGACCTTTCTTTCTGTCTCTCTCTCTCTCTGTCTAACTCTGCCTGTCAAAAATTAAAAAAAAAAGAAGAAGAAGAAAAATGGAAGAGATTAGAGAACCTAGAAAACATCTCTTGAACATATGGTCAAATGCTTTTCAGTAAGAACACCAAGGCCATCCAACAGGAAAGCCAGTCTTTTCAACAAATGGTATTGAGAAAATTGGATATCCATATGCAAGAGAACAAAACAGATTTTATATATATCACACACAAAAACTTGCTCAAAATTAATCAAAAACTGAAAGGTAGGATGATCTAAGCCCTAAACCTCACAGAAGGAAACCCTCATGACATAGGATTTCCCCATTTCTTGGATATGACATCAAAAGCACAGCGAAGAAAAATTTATATGAGAGAAAATATTTGCAAACCACGTATCAGATAAGGAACTTATACCCAGAATACAGAAATAAACTCTACAATTCAATGACAAAACAGAAGAATAAAAAACGAGCAAAAGTCTTGAATAGAGATTTCTTCAAAGAAGACATACAAATGATCAATAAGGACAAGAATGAACAGATAACACAACATCGCTCAGCATTAGGGAAATGCAAATGAAAACCACCAAGAGCTGCCACCTTACGCCCATTAGAACAGCTAGTGCCATAAACACGGACAGAGAGAAACTGACACCTGTCAGGAAGAACGTGGGAAAACTGGAGCCGCAGTGCCCTGCTGTCAGGAAGAGAAAACGGTGCAGCCGCTGTGGAAAGCAATGAGCCAGCTCCTCAGAAAATTAAAAATAGAATGACCATGGGCTGCAGCAGTTCTGCTCCTGGTGTATATTCCTAAGAACTGAAAGCAGGGGTGCTAACAGGCACGCGTACCCCCAGCAGCTCATTCATGTCATCCATGGACAGATGAGTGGATAAACAAAACGTGTGAGAGAATGCAATGGAATGTTGAGCTGTATAAAGGCTGGAAATTCTGACACATGCCACACCATGGATGAATGAGGAGGATGTGCGTTAAACAAGCCAGCCACGAAGGGTCAAATCCTGTACAGCTCTACCCACATGAAAACCCGGAGACAGACAGGGGCTGAGAAGAGAGGGGGTGGGGTTCACAGTTTCATGGGGGCAGGGTTTCAATTCTGCAAGATGACAAGGATTCTGCAGAACCATGCGGATGTACTGAATGCCAGTGAGCTGTAGGCTTGAAAATGATTCAGTGGTCAATTTTATGTTACATGTCTTTTAACACAACCTAAAACAACACATTGCTGAGTGACTAGACGTTCCCCACCTGATCAAGGCCCTGAGAAACAACACCACCTCCAAGAACTCCCACTGAAGGGAAGAAGATGGAAATAAACTGCCACTAATCAATGAACCCATAAGGAGATGTTCCCTAAGCACTGGTAGCCCAGGGAAGAGAGCAGGGATCAAGGACGGGTGCCTTATCTGCATTTCATGTCGTAAAATAAGCTTAGCCCTTAACATACTCGTCGGTTCATCTAAAAGCTACTGAGCTACTATTCTCAGCCCCACACACTCCCACATGGAAACTACATTTCCTATGAGACAGACACCCAAGAGCTCCATCTCCCCAGAGATGTCACTCCTTATCCAGAGTGGGAAACAATAAAAAATATTCCCGCAGTTGAAGCAAAGCCAGTTCTCCTGGCGGTAGGACTAAAAGCAAATTCTTTTGGCAACATGAATTCCCTAGGTTTCCTGGGGAGCTCCAAAAGGTCACCAAAAATTGAATGGGAAGACAATTTTGTTTTAGAACCAAAAAATGAGATGCATACATAGCTTTCTCAGAATATGTGTTTCCGTTAAGTTTTTTAATATCCCTCACATGTATGGATTTCAAAATATTTATACCAACTTACCTTTCTAAAGATCTGTTTTTCACTTTATTTGATCATATGAATTTCAAAATATTTTGGATAATATGTATTTCAAAATATTTACACAAAAATTACCTCTTTTTAAAAAAGATTTATTATTGGGGCTGGCACCATGGCGCAGTAGGTTAATCCTCCGCCTGCAGAGCCAGCATCCCATACGGGCACCAGTTCTAGTCCCAGCTGCTCCTCTTCCAGTCCAGCTCTCTGCTGTGGCCTGGGAAAGCAGTAGAAGATGGCCCAAGTCCATGGGCTCCTGCACCCACATTGGGGACCGGGAGGAAGCACCTGGCTCCTGGCTTCGGATCAGCGCGCCACCCATTGCGACCATCTGGGGAGTGAACCAACATACAGAAGACCTTTCTGTCTCTCCCTCTCACTGTCTGTAACTCTACCTCTCAAGTAAATAAATAAAATCTTTTTTAAAAATGGGATTTATTATTGTCTCTCCCTCTGTCTCTGTAACTCTGCCTTTCAAATTTATTTATTTACTTGAAAGGCAGAGTTACAGAGACAGAGGGAGAGACACCGCAAGATCTTCCATTTGTTAGTTCACTCTCCAAAAGGCCACAACATCCAGGACTGAGCCAGGAGCTTCTTCCTGGTCTCCCACGCAGGTGCAGGGGCCCAAGCACTTAGGCCATCTCATGCTGCTTTCCCAGGTCACAGCAGAGAGCTGGGCTGGAAGAGGAGCAGCTGGGATATGAGCCAGCACCCACGTGGGATGTCAGCATCGCAGGCAGATGCTTCACCCACTATGCCACAACACCGGCTCCCAAAAATTACCTTTTAAACTTCCTTATTTATTTATTTTCACTTTCTTTGAAAGGCAGAGAGACATATAGAAACATTTTCCATCTGCTGGTTTATTCTCCAAGTGCCCCCAAGAGCCAGGCCCGGGCCAGGCTGAAGCCAGGAGCCCTGGGCTTGATCTGGGTCTCTCACATGGGTGTGAGAGACCCAAGGACTTGAGCCACCACCTGCAGCCCCCCAGGGTGTGCACTAGCAGGAAGGCAGATGCAAAGCAGAAGAGCCAGGACTTGCATCATGCCCGCTGACAGGGGATGCGGGTGCCCCAAGCAGCATTTTGAGCACTGTACCAAACGTCCAGCCCCAATTTTGCTATCAACTGTTGAAGTCCCCTCACGTGAGCCATGACATAGAAACTGATTCCTTTTGCATTTACAACCTGATCCTCTAGGAACATGGCCATCTACCACCACTTGAATGTTCACCTGTTCCTCAAGAAACCACTGCATTCCCTAAGCACTGAAGGCGTCTGGGTCCCCAGCAGGCACCAAGTGCTCCCTGCAGTGGGCCTGGGCAGGGCCCCGACTCTGCTTTCCAACAAGCCCCGAGTGAGGGCGCTGCTGCCGGTCCCTGGGCCACGCTGGGAGCTCCCTGCTGATCTCAGGCCTCCCCTCAATCTCCTGCCATCACGGCTTCACCCCTGTGTGCTCTTTGGAGAAAACCAGTGTTGCTCTTGTGTCCCATTCAAAGTACAGATTCTTACGGCTTTTGTCAAAGTCTAATGTTTCTGGCCGGCACCGCGGCTCACTAGGCTAATCCTCCACCTGTGGCGCCGGCGCACCGGGTTCTAGTCCTGGTCGGGGTGCTGGACTCTGTCCCGGTTGTTCCTCTTCCAGTCCAACTCTGCTGTGGCCCGGGAAGGCAGTGGAGGATGGCCCAGGTCCTTGGGCCCTGAACCCGCATGGGAGACCAGGAGAAGCACCTGGCTCCTGGCTTCAGATCGGCGCAGCGCACCCGCTGTAGTGGCCATTTTGGGGGTGAACCAACGGTAGGAAGACCTTTCTCTCTGTCTCTCTCTCTAACTCTGCCTGTCCTAAAAAAAAAAGTCTAATGTTTCCAGGGGAAAAAAAGTTGGACAGTGGAGGCGGGGGGGGGGGGGGGTACCTTTTAAGTTTAGGTGCCTTTGTATTTCTAATTGCAGGGCTTTCACAGAGAGAGCCCGGGGAATAGGATGACTTTTAATGTCATCCACTGCTCTCACTCAAGGAAAATTAAGGGTAAGCCGCACTTGACAGGTAGTTAATTACACCACAACAGTAAAAGGGCTGGGATTTCTCACCAGCGCCTTACCATTAAATCCCTGACTATTCTCCAACTTGTGAAGTCACACTAGGAGGCTGGATTTTTAGATATTGGAGGTTTGGTTTAATTTTTTGTTTAGCTCCATGAATAAAATACCCATTTTTTTTCTGTTTGGAAATAAACATAACAGCCACACGAAGAGAAAAATCAGCACACAGATGCACAAAGGGCTTGGATTTTTTACTCATAATTTGTCATCACGAAAACTCTGCGCAATTTGCCATTTGTTGATTACCCTGACTTGTCAAATGAGCAGAAACTGTTCATTCAATCTTAGCTGACTGATCTACTTCTGTCAAAACACACATCATGCAACACAAGGCTGTCCCAGAAAGACACGGTTCTTTCGTAACCTCAAGAAAATATTATGCATTACAAGACCACGTCAATCCTTCTAGGAATACAAGGCCATCTGCGACACATACCATGTGTACTGTTTTTCTGATGATAACTTTTAAAGCTTTTGCCTCAACCCTGAGAATTCCAATAAGTACAGAAGGCAGTCACCGTGTTGTTCCCACAAGCTACACAAAGATCATTAATGATTGCATTTAGTTTTTCCGTTTTGAGAGGCGAACCAGAAATGTACTGTCCCATCCTCTATCATTAAGCTGCACTTTTTCCTCCATTATTTCATAATATTTCGGTCAAGCTGTCATCAGAAACACCGTGCACTTCAACATAGGTTTAAACCAAGGCCCACAGATGTAGCTGAGATCAAGGGATCAAGATTCACAAGTGGCGGCCAGCCAGTCTCACATTTTCCCCTCCAACAAATCCAGTTCCAGAAAAGCCCACAAGAAATGGAGCAAATTCCTCCACGGCCACAGCTCTTCTCACTAACTCTCCTTGTTAATCCCTGACAACTCTGTGCATGGCCATGCAGCAGGGACAGCACAAAACACCCGCCCAGCTGCCTAAGAGACGGCTTACAATCATGATGGCATCTTTCTACGACTTGAACTGAAACCATCACTTCATCGAGGTCTCCCCTTCCTTCATAGCAGCCATAGCGATCAGTATATCATCCAGGATATGAAAGGAAACAGACCAGCCTGCAAGGACACAGGCAGAGGCTTGAAGGGCCTGGTCAGGGTTCTAACCCAATAACCTCTGTTGGTTCCTTGCCGCCTTTCTCTTGAGTTTCCATGAGAAGCAGTCTTCCAGGTTTATAACCATCCGAAGAGTGTCATAGAAGGACAAGGGACATCATGAAAATAGGGCAGAGCAAAATGACCGCTGGTGGCCCACTGCTGGATGGTCTAGAGTACGTGAGCCCCTTGAGGGGACCAACACGTTCCCACTCAAAGTCCCTTCAGGTTACTCTGCTAGAGGATATCCTGGAGCCACCTTCCTCCCAAAGGACACTGATGTGCAGTCAGCATGCAACTGACCAACAGCTGAGCCTGCATCACGGGCCCTGGCAGACCCTTCTGCTACCTGATGTGACCCTTACCAATGGCTGTTGCTCTCTTAACTGACCCAGGGAAGCTGTAAATAGCACAGCCCCAGCGTGCTCAACGCCTGCCCCTCTTCATTTACCACCTTCCTCCCTGGAGCTACAGAAATTTCCAGAAATAATTTCTCCCTTTCATGTAAAAGTCTAAGAAACCGGCTGTGCCCGTCCTCTTTTTCCCATCGATCCAGGAGAAGTCGGGATGCCACAGGGGACCTCACCCTAGCCCAGCATTTACAACGCCTTAGCTACATTAAGGACACTAGTAAAAACAACCGGTTTTCTGACTTGCAAAGGGTGGCCTAAAAGAGTCTGCCCTGCCTAGCACAGGGCAAGGGCTTTTTCTGTTTCAAGGCTATTTTGTGAACACTTGAAGGAGGCCTCAAACCCAGGCCTTCCTGAGCTCTGGGCCCCCCAGGGCCACTCTCCTGCCCTCCGGCTGCACCGAGATCTGCATCAGTCACCACGGTCCTCCCCCGGCTGGCACCAGAAAGCCGGGCCTCGGCTCTCTTCCAAGCCTGTCAACTCTGCTCCCAGCAGCTGCCAGTGAAGCCCTCGGGGCCAAGCTTATTACCCCTCAACCCACCCACAGCAGCGCTGGGCAGGGAAGGAGAGGAAGGGGAGGTTTGGAGCCTAGTGCAGCTTGCTCCTGTTTTTTTGTCATTGAATTGTGTGAGAGAGAGAGAGAGAGAGAGAGAGCGCGCGCGCGCAAGCGAGCTCTATTTGAAGAACACTTAACCAAGACATAGCTATGTGGCTTAGATCTACAGTTCTACACCCTGACATCAGAAATGCCCATGAATGTCTTCCAATTCTAATAGTGTCACCCCCCAGAATAATTTCCACGCTTATGCATTGAACAGCCTTCTAAGAGCAGCATGCCCTCTTTGTTAACGTCTTTACCACAGGCCCTGGAAGAATTTCCAGAAGCTGCTAGTCAAACATGCCTGGTTAGGTGACCTTCTAAATTAAAGGATAAGATACTGTCAGGGTTTTAAAAATCATGATGATTTTAATACCTTAAAAAAAGGATTCTGTATAATTTTTTAAGCAGGTCATGTCTCCCCTAAATATGGCCTTCAGCTCAGATTTGAAAGTGGGTTTTCCTAAGAACAAAGTCCATCAGAAAACCTACTACCAAAGGCCAGTCTATTCATCTAGTCTCTTTTACATTTATTAGGGTGCATTCTTAATCGTGGTCCCTCGCTATCAAAATTTCATTTTGAAAAGAGACATTTATATGCTGCCCTAAAAGACAACGCTGGTGATTCAAGCTCATTTTCATGAGAGAATAATCACATGCAAGTCCGGATGTCTGACCAGACTACTGCTTTGGGATTTGATCTGGACTAATATTTCCACTCCCTCCTCCTCCTCATGCATCCCACTCAACACCTCATCCACTGCGCAGTCCCATAAAAGCGTGGCGTGGAAGGGACTTTTCTCAAGCACTGAGAGACCACAAACTGTATCTGATTGGCCGGTGTGCTCCTCATCCTCACTGGGCTTCATCAGGAGAAGGTGCCAGAAATAGCATTCCTGCAGGACTTCCAGTGCACAGACCACAAGAATGCTCTTCCTCATGGTATGGCAACTGTGCAACAATATGGCGTCATCCGGAAAATTACTGTCTTGGACACAAATATTTTTCCCCTCTCTAATGATTTAAAATAGACAGGGTGTCGCCCCGAAATTATGCTCTCCCTTCTCCAGGATGGAGGACTCTCTTGGAAAGCCCCCCTTAACCATAGCAGTAACTTTTCCTGTTGGGATCCTTTAAACACAACCACAGAGGACCCCTTGGACACTCCTTCAGCGATCTGGAAATTACCCAAAGCATGTCTGCTGAAAGGAAGGCATATTAGAATCTACTAAATAAAATTTGGTTTGTTTTTTCTACTTGACAGCCATTCAGACTTACAATAAGCTTTCCACTGAACTTCAATTGGCCTAAGTCATGAGCATTATTGGCACTCTTATAGCAGTTACTATTTTTGTAGCACTTATTTTGGATATAATCTGTACATTCAAAGCATACTAGTCCTCAAAGAATTAGGAACCTAATTAGGAGACATTACAGGCAGGACATTTTTAGAGAGCAAAACCCTGTGACGCAAATCCCGGAAGTGCAGATCCATGAAGGCTTGTCTGCCTGGCTTACGACTGTTGTCCCCACCCCTCCACAGGTCGGACCCCTAGCAGAGAGGCGGAGGGAAGCAGCCAGATGGAAGGCGCAGGGTGGCCGAGCTCAACAAGGCAGCGAGTGAAGCTTCCTCGGCCCAGGGCTCAATGACTGATGAGTTAGGAGAGCCTTGCTCACTGGCCTTGACTGGCAGAAGGGCCTCCACCCTTTTCCCCAGAACAGGGCTTGTTACTCTCTGTGATACCAAGGTTCTCAGGAGGACACAACACACACCAGGGCTGCCACACACTGGGCACTTTCTGGTTCTGTTTCTTCCAGCCCAGCACTGAGTGACCTCACAATTATCTGCAATTGCCTACGGACTACACACGGCTTGGCCCTCAATTTCCAGAGTCCTCTCTGATTTTGATTGTGTTTACAGAGTTTAGACAAAGTTGTTAATATTTTTCAGGAACATCTTAAAGTTGTAAACATTCTAAATAAGACATAAACAGCCAAAAGTTGGCTTTCTGCTCTGTTTTGCTTTATGTTTAGTTTTTAGGAAAGAGAGCTTTTTGCTTGTAAAAGAATAATGAATTATAACAGGGATTTAATTTTTTTGTTATTTTTTATTTATTTGAGAGACAGAGAAAGAAGAGGAGGTAGACAGAGAGACAGATAGACAGGGATTGCCCATCCCTAATTCCCTCCCCAAATGCCCACAATGGCCAGGACTGGGCCAGTCCAAAGCTGGAAGCCAGGAGCTCAATCCCGATCTCCCACTTGGGTGACATGGACTCAACTACTTGAGCCATCTCCACTGCACATTAGCAGGAAGCTGGAGTTGGGAACAGAGCTGGAATTGAAAACCCAGACACCAAGTCTTAACCACTAAGCCACATGCCTGCCTCAAGAGGGGCTTATTTCTCCACACTAGCCTCCTAAGCACCATCGCTTCCTGTATTTCTTGGACCCCTTTAGTCCCTCAGCCCAGTGACTAAAGATCTGTTGAGTTCCCACAAGCAAAACTACAGAGGCTGATCCGACTGGGACAAGTGCAAGCCCAGTTCACCCACAAGGAGGGACAAGTGGTTGCACGGAGAGCCCACTCCCTCTGCAATGCGTGCGCGCACACACATACACACACACACACACAGCACCACCACCCCCACCACCAGCACCCCCACTCCTGTGTTTTCAGGGCTGTCTGGGTGGAAATCGTGTCCTTGCCCTCGGCATCAATCTACCATCCTGGCAGTTTCTCTAGGTGCCATCTGAACTCTCCAGGGAATGGCAATGAGCAGCTCTGGGATGGCACTGTCTCAAACTTTTACGCTGACATCCACCAAGTGGGGAGAGGAAGTTGTTTAATAACTGAGAAGCAGAAAACTCCAGTAACCTAAAACACACTTTCTGGCAAAATAAGCCTCCCCCAGGGCAGGAGCGGGATGATAACAGGGTACGGAGAGACAGAATCAGCCGTTAAGTGGATATCCGTCTGTCACTTAGCCTTCATCCCACAGCAGGAGAGACCAGCGTCTGGCCAGCTGGGCACCCCGCCTTCCCACATCACCCCACTGGCAAGACACTTTCCCCAAGGCCGATGGCCCCCGGCCACACCACTCTGGCCTGCGGTTCCGTCACATCTTACAGACTGTAAAGGGGCCCGACAGTACTCGGATGAGATCGGGGGTCCCTCGGGACTGGATTCAAGCCCCATTCAATCAGGTTTTGCACAACGTGTCCCTGAGGTTCCCTCCCCTCTTCCTTCTTTATCCTCCTGGGCTTTGGGTTTCAAGCAGCCTCCCCCCACCCCCAGATCCGCATGAGCCGCTGTTTTCCTAAATTCTTCTCCCTCTCACCATCTCCCAAAGGCTTCCTTCCTCTGCCATTCCAATGTTTCCCCTCTTGGTGCACTTGTAGTTCTTGAAAAACCAACATGAATTGGCTGCAGGCAAACTAAACAGATGCAACTAACAGATTCATAAATCACCAGGCTGGGGAGCGAGATCCTTCCTGGTTCAGGAAACCACGTCCCAGCTGGGTTCAGAGGAGATAGAGGACTGGAGCTTCGCTTTCACTGAAGTGTCCTGTTCCCCTAACAAGTCCTGTGGGACTAACTGGGACGCGTGGTAGACACATCAGATACTCGCACTGAACACAGCTACAGCAATCAGAAGCGTCTCCCTGTCTTTAATAAATGTGAGAACAAACACAATTCTTACACTTGCTGAAATTAGGAAGAAATTCTGCAAACAACTTCCATGTGTTGAGCCCCCATCCGTGGTCACACCCCAGGGCTGACCCCAGCACAAGTATATTCTGACCTCTGACTTTCCTCTCAGCAGATGGAACTGTCATGCTCACAAAAACACGCGCACGCACATGAAAGCACAGACACGCCACTCTAATTCCACAGTGCCAGACCCAGACCACAGCACACAAAACCACCCCGCCATGCACGCATACCCAGTCGGCCATCAGCTTCAATGGATTCTCCCTGCTAAATATTTCTGTTCCGTCTTCTCTCCCTACGGTTGCCACACTGAGCTAGTCCAGGGGCTGTCCACTGTTTCTGTAAAGGGCAGATAGCACATGTGTGTGGTGGGCCAAGGGTCTTGGTCACAGCTACTGAAGTCTGCAGGAATCGCTCAGAAGCAGCTAAGGCTGATACGCGAATGCACCGGCAGCAGTTCCCATCCTGCCCCCACGCAGCGTCAGATACGGAGTTGGTGCTCCCTGGGTATATGTGGATTCCCACGGTTAACAATTCTTATCCAGTGCTGATTAGCAAAGAAATTTAAGTGTAATATAGCGAAGTATCATTTGTGTTTTTTAAATAAGCACATTTCTTTTCTAATAAAAGAGATGTGCAAATTTAAATTATTATAAAAATAAATTGAGGTAACATGTTACGTTGTTAAAGCACAGAATTGGATTCCTATTAAAGGCACTGGTAACCAATGTACTTGGAGATGAAGAAATGGTTTCTAATAGAAAGAACAAATGCTACAAACATAAAAATCTCTATTAAATGCAACCACAAAGCAGTGCTTTTCTGGTTTCTGCCTTGAAGGCATCACCGGTGATCCTAGAGTAGATCAGGTGGAGTTGAGGTGGGCACCTGATGTGTCCAGTCTCAAGAGAGTTGCTAATAAGCACCATGAGGGAAAGAGCTATTAAAACCAGATGAAGGACACATCAACGAAGTCAAGCTCACAGCAGCAGAGAATGGTGCGGGACTCGCAGCAGCTGGGCGTAGGAGGAAACAGGGCTGTGTTAGCCTACGAGTACAAAGCTTCCGTCACCCAACATGACAAAGTCCTAGAATCTACTGCACAGCACAGTACCTACACTTACCACAGTTCCATATCACATCCTTAAAAAGGCGCCAAGGGGCAGGGTCTTATTTTAGGTGTCCTTATCACAAATAATAATAATGAGAAATAAGAAAGCAGGAAGAAGCTTTTGACGGTGATAGACATGCTTATGGTCCCGACGGTGGAAATGGTTTCATGGATGTAGACTTCTCGCCAGATTCATTAAACTCTACATATGAATTATACACTGCCTTTTTTTTTTTTTTGCCTGCCCACAAAAATAAGTAATTATTCCCACCAAAAACATCAAATAAAATAAAAGACTGAAGCCTCTCCCCTTGAAGGCATGGATTTCATAGCTTGCCTCCAGGCCACTAATGCTGCTACTCCTTCCAAATAACCCAGCTCTGTATCTCACAGCCTGTCTGCACTGGTAGGAGACCAGCAATTACTTATTCTGGAAGCTTCATTGTACTCCAACCAAACCACTTGCCTACGAGGAGGTGTCTTATTCCAGAGGGATTAGCCATCTTCTATTCTGACTGTATTCTTTCTCATTTCCCGTGTTCTTCTGATCTTGCTCCCTGTTTTCATCTTCCCATTATTCTTAGCTAATTGATTTTCCCATCTGTTTTTCCTAGAAACAAATTTCAGAGGCGTTCACACCAAGCTGGGGCATTTAATGACTCTCTCCCGGGCCACACCCAAAACCACTACCACCCCATAAAACGCTGCTGCCCTAACATTCTCGCCAATCAGGCTATTTCTCAACTTCGGGATTTTTTTCTCTGTTTGGGACTTTCATTCTAGCCCAGTCTCCTGGGTTTTCAACTCATTAGCTTCTTCAGACCGGCAACTCACTACGAGGTCCCCTTCCACTTAGCCTTCTTCCCAAGGTGGAGCATCCTGGACCGTACCTTCACCCCCTAGACCCTGCACACAGCAATGTGACCAAGAAGGAGCCTACACCTGAACCAGAATTCCCAGTAGCCATTCATTCCAGACTACAGGGAATTGGATTCCCTCTTGTCTAGGAGAAACTACAGGATTGTTAGGAAAAAGAAATCACCCAAAACATCACCAAATTATGTCATGGGTTCAAGTGTTTTCTCTGAAGCCGTGTTCTGCCCCCTGAGGGACACTGTCACTCAAAACACTTAAGATTTCGATTTGATAAAAGATCTGCCATTTTTAAAAGTATTTAAGTGGAGGTCAGCACTGTGGCGCAGTAGGTTAACCCTCCACCTATGGCGCCGGCATCCCATGTGGGCACCAGTTCGAGTCCCAGCTGCCCCTCTTCCGATCCAGCTCTCGGCTGTGGCCTGGGAAAGCAGTGGAAGATGGCCAAGTCCTTGGACCTCTGCACCGCATGGAAGACTGGGA
Organism: Oryctolagus cuniculus; assembly: GCF_964237555.1. Lineage (NCBI taxonomy): Eukaryota > Metazoa > Chordata > Mammalia > Lagomorpha > Leporidae > Oryctolagus > Oryctolagus cuniculus. The sequence continues at coordinate 124,982,175 of NC_091440.1, read as the reverse complement.
AGAAGCTCCTGGCTCCTAGCTCCTAGCTTCAGATCGGCGCAGCTCCGGCCCTTGCAGCCATCTGAGGAGTGAACCAACGGAAGGAAGACCTCTCTCTGTTTCTTCCTATCACTGTCTGTAACTTCACCTCTCAAATAAATAAAATCTTTAAAAAAAAAAAAATACTTAAATGAACACAAAACAAGGAAGAGAATTCTCTGCCTTCCAGCCCCATGCAAAAGAGCCCTCTTGTTCCAGGTCCACCTTGAGGATTAGATTTTGATCAGAGGTAGGCCTGGGTAGCTAATCTTCTTAAGAGGACCAGATAGCCCTGGGAAGTAATACGGAGATGAAAATTTGTCTTTAGGAAGACCCCTGAATCACTCCATTTTGTTATGCAATACATCAGGCTGCCAATACTGAGGGCTTGCTTTACAGAGATCAATGTTTAGAATTCCAGATTGTTCCAGTCTCACTCCTGATGGACATACCATAGTAAGGGGGGGGGGGGGTGCTGGCTGGACAGAGCTATACCCCTCAGGGATGGAATCCACAAGCCATGGAGTGGAGGAAAACAGGGATAAAACTTAATGCACCCCCAAACAGGAAGAACCATGAGAAAGACCGCAAGGGTAGTAGGTTGCTATGATTAAAATGTGTCCCTCAAAAGCCCATGTGTTGGGAAGTTCAGCACCAAATCCATACTTTAATGGTATTTGGAGATGAGGTCCCCACAATGGGGTTAGTGTCTTTAGAAGAAGGGGAAGAGAGACTGGAGCTGGCACATTCCTGCACCCTTTCTGTGTGACGCCCCTGCCCTGCTACGACACAGCTCTCTGCACTAGCCAGCACCTTGATGTAGGACTCCCCAACCCCAACACCATAAACCAACCTGGATTCTTCATAGATTACCCAGTGTCAGCTTTCCGTACCAGTGACCCCAGACGATGGAAGACACAGATCAACTCTACGCAGTGCCCTTGTCTGTCTTGCTTTTGCCTGTTCCTCAGCCCCCACCTTTCTCCCATCCACCTGAGCTAGAGGTGGGCTTGGATTCTGCTTGAGGAGGAGCTTCAAGGCAAACAACACAGAGGTGGTTAACACCACTTGAACGCTCCACACACAGCCCCTTTTAAAGAAAGTGGAGTTCACAAAATCCAAGGCCTCCCAGCCCGGCTGAGGACAGCTGTTGTACCCTGAGTCTCTGCCATCCCTTTGAAACAAAAAACAAAGCAGCAGTAATAAAAATAAAATTTGTACTTAAAAAAAAAGTTGGTCCCTTCGCACTCATGTTTATGTATAAACCAAGCACCAGCAAAACAAACTGGTGGTTAAACTGGCATTTTAGTTATGAGCCATTGCGTTGACCAAACAAGCTATGGGACACCCACAGGCAACTCTTATTTTTATGCTGCTGGATGGGAGGAAGGTCCATGCAGGCGTCCAGGTACCCAGCTGCTCAGAGAGAGGCCTGCAGCCTTCACCATTTCCACAGAAATTAATCTTAATAAAGACCATAAGAAAGTTCAGAATCCTCAGGGGGAAGAAAGTCTTTCTAAGCGCAGGCTTGAAAAATTTTTTGGAGAGAAGAACTCCAAAGCAAGACTTCTGATGCTATTTTAAACTCCTGCTTCCACTCTGGCCATTTAACCAGTTGATCCCCATTTGGCCTCGCCAGCCCTGGTCTCTCCCAGGAGATCTGAATGGGTCCATGCATGTTTGAAAACCTGGTCTTGGGGCTGGCACTGTGTACAGCAAGTTCAGCCAGCGCCTGGGATGCCAGCATCCCATATCAGAGCGCCAGCCACTTCCCATCCAGCTCCCTGCTGATGTGACTGGGAAAGCAGCAGCGGATGGTCCCTTGCCACACAGCTGGGAGACCCAGATGGCATTGCAGGCTCCTGGCTTAGGCCTGGCTCAACCCCTGCCATTGTGGTCATTTGGGGATTGAACCAGCAGATGGAAGATGGCTGGCTCAATCCATCTCTTTCTCTCTCTCTTCCCTCTTTCAAATACATAATAAAAGAAAAAAAGAAAACCTGTTCTTTCTGGTGCTGTCTTGGTTCCTGCAGGTCCCCAGTGGATGGCATTTCCTAACACTTAGGAAAATGTAGCTCAAGCTCTACTTATTATTAGGACCAGAGCACTGGAGAGAAAGTGTGGCAACCCTCTCTGCTGTCCACAGCTGGCTTTTGGAAAACAACTTCCTGAAATTAAATGGCCTGGCTGCTAGCGGCTGGCCAGCAGCATGCTGGGAAGGCACCTGTGTCAAGGCAGGGACAGAGGAGACGAAAGGATTCGTGTAGGGAGGGGAGGGGGGCAGTCTGTGGTTTGGACTGGCGTAACTCGTCCCATTTGGGTTAAGAAGTCAATAGAAAAATGATCCTTCCTCAGTTACTTTAATTTTGTTTGTGTGAAATTTTCTCCTGGAAAAATTAAACATCTGGACCTCTTTATGGAAATAGTTGTTATGGTCACCAGGAAAAAAAAATCCCTTTTTTTTTTTTCATAGAATTTGAATCAGTTGGGGCAGGGAAGGTCTGGGGTGTATGAAGTGCCGTCACAGGGGAGCTGCTTCTCCAGCTTGCATTTTGTGAATAAATCTCATGCTGAGCCCATTCTGCTGCATGTACCCAGCGTTGCCATTAACAGCAGGGCTTGGCTAGACGCAGCAAGGACGCAGCCCCTCGTCCCCAGGCAGGCAAAGTCCCTCTTCGGTTCGCAGCTGATTCTTTGTGCTGCTACGTTGCTGGCATCATTTTTCCTCCCAGAAGTTGATGTCTTGTGTTTGGGAAAGGGAGAGGAAACTAACATTTCTGAATCAGTACCTTCCTTCAGGGGCGCAGTTTCTTGTTCTCTGATATTGTTCGAGTATTTTTTAACTGAGACGTATTTGGGAGAATCTAAGATGCTTCCATCACATCCATTTCTGAGTAAAGACTGTTGAAGGAAGAGGTATTTTTACACTCCACTGCACTGCGCCCTTTCACCCTGAGTTATAGGCTCAAGAAAAGGGTGTGAAATGAGAAACACAGGATTTTCTTTGACCCAGGCAAGTGTTCTGGATTCCCATCAGGTCTGAAGCCCCCACCTCTCTTTTGCAGGTGGATTTTGGGAGCTGAAATCATTCCTGCACCTAGATCTAAGGGACGCTATCCCAAGTGAGCTCCAGACAGGACACCTGTGTGTTCTTTGGCGATCTCCTCCCACTTCCTCCCATACTGCTCTGCACAAAGGAAATTAAATAGTCTCCCTTTATCCATGGTTTTGCTTTCCATTGTTTCTTTTGCCTATGCCAAACCATGATCTAAAAATATTAAGTGGAAATTTCCAAAAATAAACAACTCATACATTTTAAATTGTGCACCTGTCAAGCCATTCCACTCCATCGCGGCCAGGATGTAAGTCATCCCTTTGTCCAGTGCGTCCACCCTGTATACGCTACCCTCCCATGAGTCACTGGGAAGCTGTCTCCTTTATCAGATCCACTGTCAAAGTTTTCCGCGCTTCTGTTCAAGTTACCCTCTGTTACTTAATAATGGCTACAAGGCACAACTGTGGTGATGCCAACAACTCAGACATGCCAGAAGTGCTGCCTTTAAGTGAAAGGTCAAAGTTCTCAACTTACGGCAAGAAAAGTATCATCTGCTGAGATCTATGGTGAGAATGAATGTTCTGTCTAGGGGCCAGGACTGTGGTGTAGCGGGCTAAGCCTCCGCCTGAGGCTCCGCCATCCTATGAGGGTGCCAGTTCGAATCTCGGCTGTTCCAGTTCTAATCCAACTCTCTGCTGATGGTCTGGGATGGCAGTGGAAGATGGCCCAAGTGCTTAGGCACTGGTCTCCCAAGCAGGCAGCTTAACCCAGTGCATAACACCCACCTCCCAACTTTGTGTCTGAAAGAGAAACGGCTCCAGGTCCATAAAATACCCTATTTTTTTCTCTTGAAAGGTCTCCATTGGTGGATTTGAATTCACAGAGATTCCCAAAGGCCTGATACCATCTTCCACCAGAAGTTCTCATTTAACACTGCTATTCAATTCCGCATGGTCAGAGATACTGTGTTTATAAATGTGTCCTGTTAAAATGCCAGTGTTCGTGGGGGCACCAGTGCCGTATGAATAACAGTATTAATCATCCTTTACGTGGAGACTGGACGAAAGAGGGTTGAGAACAAGTCGCTCTGGGAAGGAGTCAGGCGGGGTGAAAGCAGAAGAGGCGAGAGGGCAAAGGAGAAAAAGAGTGGTTCCCAGGCCCATTGTCACAAAGTTACTCTACAGAATCTACAGGTGTGCTAGAAGCCAGTCCCGCTCTTACCCACAGGGGATGCGGGGGGAACACTTTGAACTTCTTGGAAGGAAAGATTTTAGTAAATACAAAACACGATTATCATCACACCTGTTTCTGTGAAGAGATCGAGGGACTTTCTGTCCAGGTGTCTGTTCTCGCCCGCTGTCTCCCCCAGCAATGGGGTTCCTGATGTCCTGTGTCTGCTCAGGGAGAGCTGAGATAGAGAGATTGGGAGAAAGTGGCCTCGGAGCACACGGCAGGGACGGCCACAGGTAAGACGGCCGTTCAGACGTTGCCAGCGGCTCACCCTAAGTAGACGAGGAAGAGGAGAGCTGTCTCCCACAAAGCTGACCCTGAGACGGCGTGTGAGTGCACACAGCTAACTAGGGAGGCGATGCCAACAAGTGGCCCCCCAGGGGAATGGGAAGAGGACAGAGAAGCACGAGAAGCCAGTACATCATCATGTAGTTGCTCCCTGGAGCAGCCCGTGGCCAGTCCTGCCGGGCAATTCCAGGGGGAAGCACAGGACCCGTCTGCAAGCCGCTCTGTAGGAGCAATGGGACATCCGCAAGGTGCACGCTCCAGGGCTCATGCTTTGTGCCTGCAGGACGCACCCGGAGACGTGGACTCCTTGATGATTGTGTCCTGCCAACGTTGTGGACTGTAGGTACCCCTGCTTGAAGGAGGAGTGTGCGGGAGAGTGAGTGCTGATGGGATGCGTCAACGGGTAGGAGGAGGAAGACAACCCAGAGTCAGCCAGACCCACAAAGGCCATGACAAGGCCCCGCGGGCTCTCAGAGTACCATAAGCAAAGCAGGTTCCTATCGACATGGGGTCTTGAAATCTACAAAGCAGGTCCTAATTTTCCATTCACCTTGAGAATATTCTCTGTGTGGCTTCACCTCAACACCGCCACCTGCCTCTACCGTCCGCACTTCTCTGCCGCATCCTTGTTCCTTGTTTCAGGCTGCTTACCGGGCATCTCCACCTCGACAGGAACATCTCAAGCTCAACACGCCTTAAATTCTCCTCTCCCTAAAGCCCGCTGCTTCTCCTGTCCTTGCACCATCTGATTCACCCAAGTTGGGGATGCTGAAGTTGCTTGGAGTTTTCCTGGTCTCATTCCCTGCCACTCCACTCGTCAACCCTCGAAAGTTCATCTTCCAAACAGCTTTTGACCCATCCTTCTCCCCCAGCTTCTCTGACATTGTGATATATTTATCAGCATCATTTGCCACCTGAATTGCTGCCTCCCAATAGGCATTTTGTTCCTCTCTCCAAGGTGCCCTCTGTATTGCTACCGCAGAGATATTTTCTTTAAACCTTCCTATGATTATCTTATTGTAAAATCTTCCAGTGAGACAAAGACAAAGCTCAGACTTCTTAATTCTGGAAGGATGGGGCTAGTGTTGTGCTCTCATGGATCCAGTTGCCATCTGCGATGCTGCCAACACATATGGGCACCAGTTCAAGTCCTGCCTGCTCTAATTCTGATCCAGCTCCCCACTGATGTGCCTGGGAAGGCAATGGAGGATGGCCCAAGTTCTTGGGGCCTGCACCAGCCTGGGAGACCAGAAAGAAGCACCTGGCTCCTAGCTTTGGATCGGCATAGCTCCAGCTGTGGCAGCCATTTGGGGAGTGACCCAAATGAGGCTCATGGCTTTGGCCTGGCTCAGCCCTGGCCAATGCAGCCATTTGGGGAGTGAACCAGCAGATAGACACTCTCCCTCCCTCTATCTCTCTCTCTCTCTCTCTCTCTCTCCCTTCAACTCTGCCTTTCAAATAGATAAAATGATTCTTTAATAATTCAGAAAGGTTCTTGACAATCTCACTCTTATTGATCTCTCCAGCTTTCTCTTTTGCTGTCCCTCATTCAAGTCAAGGTTCTTAATCAAAAGTAACATAGGGCAACTCTAAATGACTCCAGCAGCAAAATACCTTGCTGAAAGTACACTGTGGGGGCCCGTGCTGTGGCGTAGTGGGCGCTGGTTCGAGACCCGGCTGCTCCACTTCCAATCCAGCTCTCTGCTATGGCCTGGGAAAGCAGTGGAAGATGGCCCAAGTCCTTAGGTCCCTGCACCCACGAGGGAGACCCGGAAGAAGCTCCTGGTTCCTGGCTTCAGATTGGCACAGCTCCAGCCATTGCGGCAAACTGGGGAGTGAACAACAGGATTGAAGATCTCTCTCTCTCTGTCTCTCTCTCTCTCTGTCTCTCTCTCTCTGCCTCTCCTCCTCTCTCTGTTTAACTCTCTCAAGTAAAAAAAAAAACTCAAAAAAAAAAAAAGAAAGAAAGTACACTGTGAAACTGACGCAATCTCATGAAAACCTGCAAAATCAGCCTTGGAAGACAGACAGGAACAAGGGGAGGCCAGACAGACACAGCCATGTCAGAAGCTTCCTCCAAACCCATCCACAGAGAACAGCACAGCCGCTCTTCTAGCAAATACCAGACACTGCAGCTGTTAGCAAGACAACCCTGGGCACCAGGCACTGCTGCTGGTCCTGCTGCTACCCTCTGCCCACAAGCCTGATGCCACTGTCACTGCTCCACCTCCAGAATACATTCCCCACCATCTTTTTTGTTTGCATCGCTGGGTTCACACTGCTTATCCCCAGGGTAGATCTGATTGACACTGCCCGCTGTGTAGGGTCACATTCCTGGGTCCTCACTCACAGAGGCTTTCTCAATCTTGTAGTGGGAGATGGACTCAGCCTCCCATCATGATTAATAAGAAAACAAAAAAAATGGCTTATAAACTTGGAAGTTGCTAAAAATTTCATTGACAGCTGTCAATGAAATGCTTTTCATTCCATCCTTAAATTTCAGACAACTAAAATTGTGTTTTTATATAACAAAACAGTCTATACAAGGGTTCTTCAAAAAGCTCATGGAAAATTTATCATGACAATTTGTATATGTATTCCAAATTGTTTTCACTAAAATAATCTTTTTTCATTCCAATTTTCAATAAATTTTTTTGAAGATTTATTTATTTGGAAGGCAGAGTAACATGGAGGTAGAGGCAGAGAGAAAGGGGGGAGAGAAGGAGGGAGGGAGGGGTCTTCCATCCCCTGGTTCACTCCTCAAATGGCCACAATGGCCGGAGCTGAGCTGATCTGAAGCCAGGAGCCAGGAGCTTCTTCCAGGTCTGCCATGTGTGTGCAGGGGTCCAAGGACTTGGGCCATCTTCCACTGCTTTCTAGACTATAGCAGAGAGCTGGACCAGAAGTAGAGCAGTTGGGCCTTGAACTGGCACCCATACACCCATCACGATGCTGGCACTGAAGGCAGTGGCTTTACCTGCTACGCCACAGCACCAGCCACTTCCATGAACTTTTTCAAGTACACTTACATTCATACACACACACACACATACACACACACACACACTCAGCCTTTCTGTAAAGGGAAGCAACACAACATCACATTAGGACTAATAATGACATATCCAGTTACAAAGCACACAGTCCATGGAGTTTGTGAGATGTTCCTTTTGGAACAAAACTTCTAGAACAAAACCAATGGTTTCAAGGACAAGGTATACAAACTTTTTAAGTTGGTCATTAGGTAAAAGAATGAAAAGTACCATTCCCAATTATATCTCCTGGATTCCTGACCCTGTCTTCAAACCAGGGGAGAAACAACTCAGTCCATTACTGATTAAATGTTATGATAGACCTTGAGAAGTCCAGGTGAGGTTACAAAAAGTAGAACATAGGTGATAGAACTATGGGGCAACAACCAATTCTGTTGCAGGAGCCTAGCTGACCCATGAGTGCCAGGGAGTTGCTCTATGCACGATGAATACTTGGTCCTGTATACACCCTTGTCAGTCTTCTGCTTGTTGGCTAAGGCAGTAGTAAGCCAAAGTGAATGCATCCTTAGACGTAGTCTCAGTTGTTATTTCTTGCAATCTTGAAAGGCAGTTACAGAGAGAGAGAGACAAAGAGAAACCCTCCATCCACTGGTTCACTCCCCCAGATAGCTACAATAGTTGGGGCTGGGCCAAGCCGAAGGCAGGAGCCTGAAATTCTACTTAAATCTTCCAGGTGGGTGTCAGGGACTCAAGCGCTTGGGCCATGGTGCACTGCCTTCCCAGGTACGTCAGCAGGAAACTGGATCAGAAGCAGAGCAGCTAGGAATTGAACCCATGCTCCAACAGAATGCAGCCATCACAGGTTGTGGCTTAACACACTGCACCATGACACCGACTCCTCTTGTGCGTCTTTCAACCTCAACCAAACTTTATGGTCTTGAATGGCCAAGCTGGCTCAGCATACACAACGCAGCCTATTGTATATATCATCCAATCCTACAAGGTGCTGTGTGGATCATGGAGGAAGACAAGTAATCCTTGTTTTCCTTCTTTCACTGCAAAGTGAGTTTTTTTGGTCCAAAGCACCATGTGGGCTACCACAACAGTGTGTAAGGCTTTCTGCAAATTCAAGGATGGTGAACACTGAAAGCAAATCCAAATCCAAAACCAGAGACTATTCTGGTAAGGACAAACCACTGCCCTTCTCTTTTGGAACTTACAGGAGCTTAACCACATTTGTAGGGGAGATCTGGGTTTAACATCAATAAGCATCTTGCTCTCAACTGGTGTTACTTTCCCTTTGTTTTCATCCTGAACTGTGCAGTTGGCACAGACCGGATAGTGGAAGACACCTGTTCTTCGAATAGATGCGTCCCCGAAGTTCCAGGCACACTGGAGGGGAGGGATTCTCACGCAGCACTCTAGTGTCCTGCTGCACCGCAGGGACACATGTCTACATTTCTATTTCTTGCAGCATCACTGAGCCTACTTGATGAGTTGTGAATCTGACTTTCAAATAAATAAGTAAATATTTTTTTAAAAAATGGACAAAGAACAATTTTGAAGTGGTGTCATTTCTGTTGTTGCTGTAACACACTGCCCAAAAATGGGCACCACATATCTGTCATTTCATAGTTCTGTGAGTGCCGAAGTCCAACGTGTTTCTCACGGAGCTGAAACAAGGTGTCAGCAAGGGTGTTTCCCTTCTGTTGCTCTGGGAGAGCATCTGTCTCCTGCTTTCTACAGCTTCTAGCAGCCAAGCACTTCTCTTAGCTTGTGGTCCCCGCCCACCCCATCCCCCACTTCTTCAAAGCCAGCAAATTGCTTTTCTCTCTCACCTTTCTCCCAGAGTCCCAGCTCCCTCTGAGCAGAGCTGGTTCTTCCCCTTCAAGGAGGCATGTGATGCTGTTGGGTCTCCTGAACTCAAGGTCCTTAGCCTTCATCACATCTGCACAGGCCCTTCTGCTATGCAAGGTAACGTTCAAGGGTGCCTCAAAAGTTTCAAGGAAAAAATGGAATTAACAGATGGGCTTATTTTAGTGCAAAACAAAATCTAAAGTCGTAATATGTCATTTCCACCAACTTTCTGAAGACCTGTCCAGTTCAGAGGCCTCAGAGATTCGGACATGGACCACTCTGGGAGAGCATTCTACCTGCCACGGCTGGCCGGTGGAACTTAGTGGAGGTCAGGTGCATTCTCCCTTCAGTTCTCGGGATCCCACTGTTTCCCAGCATACACCTTTACTGTCAAATCAGAGCTCTGCTAATGTGGCAAATCCAACAGATACTGCAACTGGGCATCACACACCACAACGCTGTTTGGTTTGTACCAACTCTTTGTAGCTCTGTAGTTGCAAGAGATAAAGAACTACTTCAGCATAATTATAGAACACTGCATTTCAGACTGTGTTTCTGGGTCAATAATTAAGACATGAGCCTCCATCTCACTCTCTCAAGCTGCTCAGGATCCCCAGAGACAACCCTCCAATCCCATGACTACTGAATGTCTCATGCCTTTCATTTTGATCTGTGGCAGTAACTTGATGTGTACTTGATTCCGGATTAGGATGAACCATCACTTAATTAGATATTGCTCAATGGTGGTACATGAACTACAATGTACCATCCCTTAAATTCTACACTGGTTTCTTCCTGCATTTAGTCCAACCAGACTCAAATTCCTGCACAATCATTGGTTATTTTTTTAGAGTGCTTAGTTGTAAGCTACAGAAAGCAATTTTGATTTAAACCAAAAGTTAACCTGCTAAGTGACATGGAGCTGCTCCCAGAATTGCTGCAGTGTCTGGAGATCCAGCCTCAGTCAACTAGCAGAAAGCAAGACTGTCAAGGAGGCAGAATCACAGCCAAGGGGCCCCGTCTGGTGACGCAGGGACAGGTCCAACTCCGACGTCCCTACCACGGCCGTGATTCTGCTCCAGGATGGATTCCCTTCTTCCTATTCTCTTCACTTCACGAAATCAAGATTCAGGTTCTGAGGACAGAGGTGTCTGGCTGGTACGTCCCTGTGTCCTCGTGTCCCACGAGAACACACAAGCCAGCAGCTGGCTCTCTGGATTAACCCAGTGGTGTGTTGACGCTTCTCATGCATGGTTCTACACGGACTACTCATCTCACCACAACTGTAATACCGTACCGCATCGGCCTCCAGTCTTGCTGACCATGTGGGACAGGTACCACGCCTTAACCTGCCCGTTACCATAGTACCTGGCACCCATGAGCGTATGATAAAGGTAGACTAAACAAAATCGTAAGGAGATACGTTAATTCCAGGAGTTTTTGAGACCTTTAAAGAAAGGAATTGGGAGCTGTCACTGTGGGGCACCAGGTTAATCCTCCACCTGAGACGCCAGCATCCCATATGGGCGCCAGTTCTAGTCGCAGGTGCTCCTCTTCTGATCCAGCTCTCTGCTACAGCCTGGGAAAGTGGTGGAGGATGGTCCAAGTGCTTGGGACCCTGTACTTGCTTGGGAGACCTGAAAGAAGCTCTTGGCTCCTGAGTTCAGATTGGCTCAGCTCCTCCTGTTTGGCCATTTGGGGAGGGAACCAGCGGTTGGAAGACTTTCTCTGTGTCTCTACGACACAGAGTCTCTACAACTCTGCCTCTCAAATAAAGACTAAAAAAAAAAAATGACCAGGGAAATGAGTAATCAGGGAGAAGGACAAAGGCAGTCATGGGGACAACCAAGTCCGTCCAGCACAGAGGGGAGTCGAACACGCGTGTGTGCATCCGTCTGTGTGCAGGGGGCCAGGTGGGTGCTACAGAAACATAGGCAGAGGCAGAGACAAAGAACAGAAAGAAAGAAACTGAAACGAACAAGCAAACACTACACCCAGTCAGCATTCTGCATATTAACAGCTCCAAAAGCCCAAGCCACCTGCAAAAAAGTTACAACCTAAAAGAAACCATCAGGGCAGTCATTCATAACAGCCTGTGGCACCGCTGTTCTTTGGAGACTATTACTGTGCTTAGCTTATTTTCCCTAAAACACAAGTTTCATCACCTAACTCCCCACTCGGCAACTCTCAACAGCTCGGTGAGGCCACGGAATAAAAGGTGCGTTCCTCCCCGCAGTACTCATGGACTGTACCGCCGATGCTCCCGGGTGCAGAGTCCCGAATCGCCTTCCTCGTGCCTGGTTCTGTGACTACATATGCTGTCCTCTACTTCAGCCACAGCAACTGCACTCATCCTCCAGGACCCTAGCAACGGCTGTCCTCCTTCCCACCTCCACCGGGCTCCAGCAGCAGCCGGCTTACCCCGAGTCAGCAGCGTGAAGCCACCGCACGTGTGGGTCACGCGTGCCACCTCCATGGGAAAACCTGGAGATCCCATCACCTCAGCGTCCCTGTATTCTCCTGTTTTGATAATGCTCACAGTGGTCTGAACTATTCACGCACTTGGAAAGGAATGAAAAAAATTCTTTGCCTGGGAAAACGATTTGAGCGGATCTACAAAACCTCAGGAAGTAGAGATCACACAGCGTGAGAAAGGATGAATTGGGCCAACCTGGTCGCAAATTTCCAATGTTCCCGGGGAATCTTCCCAGAAGCCCAACACACCTGCCCTCACACACCTTTGTTCCTGGCGCTAGGGGTGGGGCCAGAGCGCAGGGGGGACGATGGATGAGCCAGGTCCAGGTTCCGCTAGAGAGATAAACAGGGGATGGGATGCTGGGAGAACAAGGAAGTTGATCTCACAAACACTCAACGTGACTTAGCTTTCTGAACCACTGGAGTTTGAATAAGCCCGGAACACAGCTTATTTTTAAGTATTCTGTGGCTTAAAGTACGTTGCTAATATTGAATAAAATGTTTATTAATTTGATAAGAATTTCCCCCTTTTAGTTACCCACTGACAAGCCTTGCAGGAATCAGCTGGGACTCTGCGAAGCCACTGTCGAATCCAAAAATGCTTTTTTAAAAATTCCTGTCTCGTTTCATTATGATTTCAAAGACACAAAGAGAAGGAAAGACAAGAAAACAGAGAGAAAGGAGGGAGGGGGCAGCGAGACAATCTTCTATCCTCTGGTTCACTCTCCAAATGTCTAAAACAGCCAGGGCAAGGCCAGGCCAAAGCTGGGAGCCCAGTACTCAACCCCAGGTCTCTCTCCCGGGACCCACTTCACCACCTGTCACCTCCCAGGATGTGCTTTAGGAGACTGGGACTCTAACAGGCACCCTGGTACGGGATGCGAGTGTTCAAAGTGGCCACTTAACCACTCTATGCCTACCTGTTCCTTAGTGCAAGCAAGGCCCGTACACTTGGCATGGGCCTAATACTTTACAAATTTACATTATCAAATCCAATTCTCCCACAACCACATTTTACTGATAAAGTAATTGGTGTAAAGTGAGTACAGGATTTGCTCACACAAAAGTAACTTGCAGGCCCAAAGCTGGAATCTAAGCCTCTGATAAAAGAAATAAACTTGGCAGCCGTCTGACCTGAGTTCAAATTCTAGCTTTGCATTTGAAAAGTTACTCAACTCACCCAGTCTTTGTTTTCTCCTTTGTAAAAAGGAGTGGCACGGGGTCCCCTACAGTGACGGAAAAGGGGTTGACACTGCCGGCTACTGCTCAGTGCTCAGGTGGCTCTGCTTACAAGATAGGTCCCCACCCAATGTGTGGTTCGTTCCAAGAGCACCTGCGCCCATCACAGAAGGATCGCAAAGACTGGGCACTTGAAGAAGCTTCCAGAATGGGGCAAGAGATGTTAGCTTAGCTTGACAGCCATAAACGGCCAAAGAGCAAGACCAGAAGCCTCTGCGCCTGCCCCCCAAGGCTCTCCTCTCCAAGAGACAGAATCTGAGGGAAGTCTAGGTTTTGGCTTCCCAGAAGGTTTCATCGGGCGGCAGGAGGACTTCAAGATGATGCTCATAAAAGCTGTTTTCCTTGTGATTAAGTTGTATTTGCCCGTTAACTGTGCGGTAAACAAACCCTCAGCTCCGCCTGCTGGTCACCGCGTAGCCGCGTGTTAATTGGGACTTGGAGGGTAGCGGGCTGGCAAGGCTGTCCAGGCCGGGAAGCCAAGAAGCCCAATTTGGTTATCAGTTCTGTTGACACGAGCTGAGCCGTATGTGGTGTGTGGCGGGTGCTGCAGGTCTAGCTGGGGCTTCCCCAGCTATGAAAGCCCTGCTGTTTGAAGCACTTGGCCTGGAGTCAAACGAGGGCTCCAGATGGGGGACTGCGCTGCCTTTGGGCCCTTCAGCTCCATGGGCACAAGGCTCCCCCAGGCCAGGGGGAAGGGCAAACCAAACATGTCCGATCCTACTCCTGGGTCAGGGCCGGAGAGAGACGGCACAGAGGAACAAAGCAGGCGACACCTGGAGCTAAGCTGCCCTCAACGTTGCACCCCAACTCCAACCAGGACAGAAAAAAAAAAAACAAAAAACCCTCCCTCTGCAAGACGCCTAACAGCTCCTGAATCCTCTCCCTCTGTGTCCCTTATCGGAACTGAGCTGAGACGCACTTGGTCCCTGAAGGCTGCCAGAGGACCAAACGGGGGTGTGAGGCTGGCTGAGAAATCCTTCCCCGTGACTAGGGAGAAGTTGGGACGGCGCCCACTACAACCTACTACCCCTCCCCCAGGGGCAATCAGTGTCAAAAATGATGAATGTGAAACATTTCTCAATGATCTTTGCCACTGGGGTATGTATGTGTGTGTGCCATGGAGAGCGAGGAGAGAGTGTGTGTGTGTTTTTAATCATTTGCGGTGAAGAGTCTGAGTTCACAAGAGCCTTTGAGTTCAGGGCAGCCCAACCACCAAACCCACACCCAAATAGTCTGTAGATAACAGAGGAGCCATTGCCAGTGCTGCCCGTGTGTGCACAGGCAACCTTTGTGGTGTGTGGCGGGGACCCTCAGGTGGGAGACAGGATGGGAGTCTACAGTCAGAGCGAGTGCCTCAGCTGGGTCACAGATTCAGGCGAGTCCCATGAGAACCCTCCTTCTTTGTCTTGTTAAATGTGTACAATCAAGAACACAGCTGGGTTCTGTTACCAGGTGACACCCTGGTGAACAAGATGGGCATGTACCATCAGGCAGAGGGTTATTCTTCTAATTCCATGTTCCAGGCTCACAAGACTGGAAGCCATCGTGCCAAGATGTCAAGCGTAGGTCATTCTGGGCAAGGGGTGATGAGCGAGTGTACCTTTCCCTCTTTATTTCCCTCTGCGATGCAGACATTTCTACAAACAAATCATGTTAGATGCCTGTTTGTGAATCAATGGGTAAATGTATCAATGAATCCAGCTATGGCTACTTGGTAAACTTTGGCTCCTGTTTTCAAATTGTTTTGACTCCAAAAGGGATGAAAATGGCTAACAGCAACCCCACACGTGGTGATGTGTGATTCGGGAGTTGACTTTCTACTTTCTTTGCTCTTTGTAAAGAATGAAAAACAAGGGGAAATATACCCACTAGGAAGGGCAAAGAGACTGAAATGTGGGCTAGAGGGAATGAAAGCCGGATGATAGCCATTTGGTTTAATAAGCAGCTTCCACTGAGGAACTTGGAAGGTTCCAGAAGGTCATGAAGAAGACAACAGGTCTATTACCCCGTAAGACCTCCATCCCTGGAAAACAGCTCCATGAGGCAGGGAGTCCCTTCGCACCCTGCTCAAACTCTTGTGTTCAGAAGCATGCCTGGTGCATGGGACATCCACAAGATTTTTAATTTTTCTTTAATAAATGCATTTTTCATAGATACAACTTTAGGAATATAGTGGTTCTTTCCCCCATACTCCCCACCACCCCTCCAGCTCCCATCCCTTCTCCTTCTTCATTATGGTTCATTTTTAGTATGACTTTATATACAGAGGACCAACTCCATGCTAAGCATAGACTTCAACAATTTGCACCCACACCCACACACAACATACAGAATACAGTTTGGGGAGAGAATTTGCAGTCGATTCTCTTATTACAATTCATTAAGGACAGAGGTCCTACATGGGGAGCAAGTGCACAGTGACTGCTGTTGTTCCTTTAACAATTAACATTTTTTATGACGTCAGTGATCATCCGAGGCTCTTGCCATGGGCTGCCAAGGCTGTGGAAGCCTTCTGTGACCATAGACTCCATCTTTATTTGGACACGGCCATAAGCAAAGTGGATGTTCTCTCCTCCCTTCAGAGAACAGTGTCTCCTTCCCATAAGAGATTTTTAAGTGATGAGTGGATGTTTCCTTTGAATCTTAAAGAGAAGTGGAAATGGTAAGATAGACAGAAAACATTCCTAACTGTGAAGAACTTGTAACATTAAGAACATCAATGTAGGCAATGGGGCTTCTAAGCACTGGAGCTAAGAAAAAAGACTGTATAGAATTTTTGTTATGACAATGGCAGTGATGTTAGAACACCCTACGAGAGAATACTTTTTTAAAAAGTGCATGGAAAAATGGAACTAAAAGATACGTTTATTTTGTTGCAAAAATTTTTTGAAATCCATGTACAGTTTTTTCATAATAGTCGTTCTCTGGGAGCTTTGTAAAGATCGTTTCGTATGCATGGATTTCAACTTTTTGCACCAAAATAAATATATCTTTTCATTCCGTTTTCCATGAACTTAGTGAAGTGCTCTCACACATACTACCCAAAGCAATTTCTATGCTCCCTTCTTCGCTCTTATTTTGGTTTAAAAGAGGTGCTAAGGCTGTCCTGGCTATTGTCCAAAGACTAAGGCAATGGCAGGTCCATTACAAATTGTTTCTCTTCTCAACTCATACCTTGCAAACGACTCCAAGTTAAATCTTTAACTTAACCAACTTGGCAGAATTATGTAATCTCCAAACAAATGGAATCGCGGAAGGCTTCCTGACCTCTTCAGCACCATGTACAAAAACTGCATTGTCAGAAACACGATTAAAAGCTTTAAAATAAGTGCACCTGGTGCCATGCCTTTCCAGACCCCGGGACACAAGGACATGTCCCAGAGTCCGTCTGATGCATTGCTTCTTGCTTGAAAGATCCTGCCAGGACAGCTCCGGTTTGCTGGGGCCTTCTACAATGGCTGAGAGGCTGCTGTTCCGCCTTGAAGTCCCCAGGACCTCCCTTTGAAGTGATGACTCAGAGAATGTTATGTCAGGCCAACTGGGCCGTAAAAATATTAAGTGTGGTTTTAAGCAGTAAAGGTTTTTATTATCTTGCTCACTTCCTCTCATGAAGCATTGCATTAAATGGCACTTGAAAGGGACTAATAACCTGCCTGCCGTGTTTCACAAGACGTTCGTTGTTAAAAGTATTCTAGAAACACCGACGTGAACACCGGGGTTAGTAAAATCCTGGAGGTGTTCACCGAACATTCGCCGAACTCAACAGCAGCGCGTGAACCACAAAAGCTGCGTGGCACTGGGCTGCAAATTCAGCTGCTAGTGTTTTACCTAAGACTTGTCAGATTTCATCCTGGCATCGCGGATTTGTTCAGAATGGGACGTACCCCTGGCTTAGAGCTCAGGACAAGGTGCGAGCCCCTCCCTTAGAGGCCAGTCTGCTAGCAAGATTGACCACCCCCCTCTGGGTGGCACCGTCCTTCAAAATCCAGGCAGAGAATAAACGCCTTCCACCAGGCCTCATTCCCCTCCAGCACTTTCTGTTCTTCAAAGCAAAGCGTAGGGTCCCACGTTCAGATCCCGCGGAGACAATGTCCAGTCTTTTTAACTGACTGCCTTCTTCCGTCTTCCCTTAGATCCAAAATCTTATTTCCTCGCTTAATCAGCTTCCTCTTCCAGAAACTGATGAGACCATGCAGTGCACGCGAGCTAGCTAAGATATGTGATGTGCCACACAGGTCTGCTAAATGCCAATTCTTGCGAGAACAGTGAACACGGTCCGCGTATCTGACAACCCCTAGGCTCTAGCTTCGGCAGCTTTTCCAATGCGGTATTTCTATTTGTATTGCAACTGCAAAGGACTGCAACGTGTGATGGGGAAGGTTTAGCAACCAGGCCTGGTGTGTGGACGGATGTGTTCCCTGTTACACTCCTCTTGCATTCCGACACCCCCCTCCAGAAAAAATATTGAAAAGGCCCTCCAGAAGAGGGCCATGTTCCTGAGGTTAATTTTGCTAATAAATTTTCCAAACACCAAAAAATTCACACTAACTCCACATTATTTATTCAGAAGCACTCTCATGCAAGAAGCCTGAGAACTGGCGACTTTAGGAAAACATTGGATGTGTACCGATTCCCCTCACAAATATTACTGTAATTTTCCTTTTCTTGAGAAATCTGACACTATTCTATCTGTTTGACATCAGTCTTCTTTGGGGCCTTTCTGGGAACTGTCTTTGCGCTGTGCCAGAGTCTTGGTTTAATTGCGCTGACAACTCATAAGCTTTCAAGACCGGTTTGCCCCTTGAGACTGAAATATGGATGTTATTTTAGATGGGTGCTTGGCTACTAGGATTACTCTTCGATTTGCAAAGAGGACTTGGGAAAACACATTCAATTGTTCTTCCTTCTTTCCAAAGCTCAAGAGCTGACTCCCAAAGCTCTGGGTCGTGAATCCGTCTGCTGACGGCCCCGCAAGATGTTCAGCCCTGAGCCCTCCCAGGGACCTGGAGCAAAGAATTAAACTTGTCACCCATTGAAAATGGTGGGATTATCTCAGGGACTCTTCCTAGAAAGAAACTTTTTTTTTTTTTTGACAGGCAGAGTGGACAGTGAGAGAGACAGACAGAGAGAAAGGTCTTCCTTTTTCCGTTGGTTCACCCCCCCAGTGGCCGCTGCAGCCAGTGCACCGTGCTGATCTGAAGCCAGGAGCCAGGTGCTTCCTCCTGGTCTCCCATGCGGGTGCAGGGTCCAAGCACTTGGGCCATCCTCCACTGCCTTCCCGGGCCACAGCAGAGAGCTGGACTGGAAGAGGAACGACTGGGATTAGAACCCATTGTGCCAGCGCCGCAGGCGGAGGATTAGCCTATTGAGCCATGGCGCCAGCCGAAAGAAATTATTTCAACTGCAGTAGGGGGACAAAAAAAGGACTTTCTTCCCAGACAGATTTCCTAATTCCAATCCAAAGAATTATAGCCCAAAATATGCTACAGGACCCATTTCAAGACAGTCCTACCTAAGAGAATTCAGGCCAGTTTTTGGTGGTAAGTATGCCGTCTTCCCCTAACGTGTACAGCCTGCTTCAGCCAGGCACGTTGTAACAGAAAAGGAACCTTCCAGGAGCACTGGCTCTTCCCAAGGAGAATTTTGCTTGAAAGATCTCAAAAAGGCAACCGCCAGCCTCCATTAACCTCTCCAACCCTATAAAATTATCACCTGGGTGGACATCTATTTATTTGTTGGCTTTGCTTTGCCTGCCAACATCCTTTCCCCTTTCTTTTGGCTAAGAATGCTCAAGCAACAGATGTGTGATCCCAGTTTGGACAATCAGATTTTCTCTCCTCGGAATTTGGCTCTTTCGCAAAATGACCAAAGAATAGGAATGAGCTGGGATGCGATCCTTTCAAAATAGCCCAGTGAAGAAACTGCCCATTAGGTTCCTTGGAACTGCCCGGCGTCTGCCCTCTCTGAGACCTGGATGCTTGGTTTGTCCTTGGATTTGGTGAGCTTAATGAACTTAACCACAGTTGCTTTCTTTGTTTGCTACCAGGGCGCCCTGACTGAATCCGCTCCTGAATGCGTCTCTGAATCCCTAGGGGTCAAAGGTCACTTGGACCATCACACCACAGGCTGGGGCCAGAAGCCTTCTATAAAGTCGTGAAAAGGCATCCAGTTCCGAGTTGGAAGAGTAAAGTCATTTCCAATCCCTTCTCGAAAGTCCTCTCAAACCAAAGAAAAGGAGAAGCGCAAACAA
The DNA here is from genome assembly GCF_964237555.1 of Oryctolagus cuniculus. Classification (NCBI taxonomy): domain Eukaryota; kingdom Metazoa; phylum Chordata; class Mammalia; order Lagomorpha; family Leporidae; genus Oryctolagus; species Oryctolagus cuniculus. The sequence continues at coordinate 124,962,770 of NC_091440.1, read as the reverse complement.
TACGCTCCACTTTTGATGACCCTAAAACTACCTACTGCCCTGAATCCAAAAACTGAGGGTTGGAATGGGTGTTGTGGTCCAACCGGTTACGCTCTCAGTTCATCCTATAGGGGCACCAGTTCAAGTCCCCATTACTCCACTTCCGATCCAGCTTCTTGCTAATGTACCCTGCGAGGCAGCCAATGACAACTCAAGTGCTTGGGCACCTGCCACCCATAGCATAGGCAGACCCAGACGGAATTCTGGGCTCTTGTCTGCAGCATGGCCCACTCCTGGTTGTTGATGCTGGAATTTGGGAAGAAGGTGTCTGTCTCTGTTTCTCTCTGTCTCTCTCTGTCTCTCTCTCTCTCTCTCCCTGCCTCCCTCCCTCATAAAATAAACATTTTTAATGTTAAGTGTGAGTAGAATTATAAATTGCTTTGCTGAAGAGAAAAGTAAACCCTCAGACTGGAATGGAGGGGTGTGGAAAGCAGAGGGGAGCTATGGGTTCAAGAAATAAACCCTGCAAAACTCCAGAATTCCAGGCACCTGCTGGGGATTGAGGCCTTGGCACTGAACAGAAGAGGCCTGTCCTGGTCCCACCCTGCTCTGCGTGGTCGAGAACTCCCCCTTCTCCAAGCTCCACCCGGGAGGCAGGGGTCTCCCCACCAGCGATGTTTGCCCAGAGAGACTCTGGCCGTGCAGCACTGCGAGAGGCGGGGGTGATGCCCCTCGGAAAGCCATGGACTAGCAGGAAAACATTTACTAACTACTCACAGCCATGCGAAGTCCCGGTGTTAGAACAGAAACTGAAGCTTGGAGAGGAGGGAGCCAGTATGTAATGCATCACACTGATAAATCACAGGGTTGAATTTCAGGGCCAGCACCAAAACCACTGCTTCCCAGGGCCAGGACAGCAGGAGAGATGGAAGCGAGCAAGCACTGTCATCTCTAACAAGTCATTTACATTTAGATTTTTTTTACCTTGTGAACTACTTATAGATAATACTTCGATGAAAATATGAACTAACTTTCTCAATCCACTGGAGTTAGATTAATGTCTTGAAAAACTAATCAGATTTTATGAGCTAGCAACTGTAAATTGTTACAATTTTAGCTGTACCCCTGAGCTCAGTTTCCCTATTTAAAACATTGTGATCATTAAAAGCTCTTAGAACACACTGCACTGACAGATAGCTCTTTAAACTGTGATCTTTTAAGCATTCACATTGTGAGTTATGCATGAAATAATGTTGGAATTCAAAGCCTTTTTCAAAATTAAAATTAGGGGCCAGCACTGTGGCGCAGCGGGTTAACACCCTGGCCTGAAGCACCAGCATCCCATATGGGCGCCGGTTCTAGTCCCGGCTGTTCCACTTCTGATCCAGCTCTCTGCTGTGGCCTGAGATAGCATAAGAAGATGGCCCACGTCCTTGGGCCCCTGCACCCGCGTGGGAGACCTGGAAGAAGCTCCTGGCTCCTGGCTTCCGATCTGCACAGCTCCGGCCGTTGTGGCCAATTGGGGAGTGAATCATCGGATGGAAGACCTCTCTCTCTCTCTGCCTCTCCTCTCTCTGTGTAACTCTGACTTTCCAATAAAAAAATCTTTTAAAAAAATTAAAATCACTATATTTCTGATATAAGCAGAAAGCTATTGATTGTATTGACAAAACACAATACTAAATTTGGACTTATTTTGACTTAACTCTAGGGTATTCAATTTCAATAATTTCACAATGTCAGTGAAACTAAAGATGGAATAAATGCAAATGTAACGTTTATGAAATAATCTCCAATAAAAATAATTTATATAATGTAAAGACTAAATACACAATCTCATTCTACAATGAAGCAGTAGCTAATAATATTCATAAAAAATTCATGTTCAAAAAGTCAGTAACATGAAAATGTATAATAGTAAAAAGCTAATAAAATATAATTTGCTACTTTGTAGATATTATCTTTTTAAAAAGCAATATATGCCATCTTTGAGTCATACATGAATTTTTACATAAATATTCCAGCTCCTAAAAAGAAGTTTCTTATGACTCTAAGTTTGCAGCCTACTGAGGAGGTAAGTACGCATTGACTATAAGCATTGTCCTTTGATTCTCACATCTTCAAATAATGCCATCTCTTAGTTAATAATTCAGGGAATCCTTCTGAACATTTTTGCAGCTCTACCTTTTATTGTTTCAGAATTTCCCCCTCTTTGTTCTATTACGGCCACAGTCCAACACTGCTGTGCTCCTACTCCGCTGGACTGAAATGCTTTGAGCAAGAACCAGCTAGTCTTGCAGCAGAAGCTGCACTGCCACAGGGCAGCTGCTTACTGCATCCTGCACAGCTCAGAACTGTCTGCACTGGAGGCTGCGTGCCAGACTGCCTTTTCGTTTCAACTGAAAAAGGGAGTTTTTATTCTGGAGACATAATTAATTTGGGCTTCAGCTTCTTAAAATAATAAATAACAGGACTGCATCAAGTAAAATGTGACACTTAAAAACAGCACAATATACCATAACACTGGAAAACTGAAAGCTGACAATGTAACCTCTAGCAGGAAAACATCTGAAAGACTTCTGTGTACTGGCTTTCAACTTATAAAAACATACATGTTGAACCATTCATTTGCATCCATAATAATTTCTTAAACGTTTTAGGTATCAATTTATATCAGATACTGATATCTAATATAGACATAAATTCTCAAAATATATATAGGTTGAAGAAGAAATGCATGATTATTGCCTGACCATAGAGAAAGAAGTCATTTGAAACTCTGATAACCATAGAAGTGTGTAAACAGGTGGTTTTGTCAATTACTACTTATTATTAATTTGCCAATATATTACTACAAACCTTAATCTAAGCCAGTCTAAGGTATCCGCTCCCTGGAAATCAAGTATGTGTCAAGGAGACAAAGCAGAGAGATCAGCTTAAAAACAATGATGGGGGTCAGCACTCTGGCATATTGAGTAACCCACCATCTAGGATGACAGGATCCCATATGGGCGCCAGTTCATGTCCCAGCTACTGCACTTCTAATCCACCTCCCTGTTAAAAGGAGAAGATGGTTCAAGTGTTTGGACCCTTGCACCCACATGGGAGACTCAACAAAGCTCCTGGCTCCTGACTTTGGCTTGGTCCAGCCCCGGTTGTTGGGGCCATTTGGAGAGTGAACCAGCAGATGGAAGATCTGTCTCAAACATGCACCCTCATTCTTTCTCTAACTCTTTCAAATAAGTAAACCTTTTTTAAATGAATAAAAATAAATAGTGACGGCCTCCTGTCTCCCAGTCTCTCTAAGCTGTTTCTCAGTTTCCTGTGTGTTAAATCGCGGGAAACTTAGCAACGATAGTGTGTCTTTCTATCACACTGAAAAAGCAAATGCATCCAACTCTTTGAATAGGCTGGCCTAGGACCGACTGGGTAGATAATTCCTTGGTTTATTTGAGGGGCCCTGTAGACACCTGCCCTTGAACCCACGCACACTCATCACACACCAGCATGCATCGAAGTCTACAATCATTTGCTTTTGAAGTCAAGAGGTTTCCTCTACCCTGATGACCCCCTGGGAAGGAAGCCCCTTTTGGCCTTGGTGTGGACGTGGCTTTCTGCGATGGCAGGGCAGGCAGGTGAGCGCACGGGGCAGGAGCTCAGAGCTATACTCAGTGTGTGTGAGAAGCCATGCAGAGGAGGAGACAACACAGCTCCCCTCCCCATCTCAGCTCCTCCCCAAGCCCAGCCTCTTCTCTTGCTCAGCTCACTGCTGCTGCCTCCATCATACCCCAGGCTGATTCCCGCGGGGCATCATCTGTGCCTTGTACCTCGGCAAAGGCCAATTGCTTATTTTCTACCCTGAACCAACACAACCCTGAGCTGCACAAGATCGCTCCACAAATTCCAATGGGAGAGAGAAGCCGCCCCCAGCATCAAACCACACGACTGCAGAATGAATGACCTGGCACTCCACGCTTGAAGTTCAAGAGCGCTCGTGGATGTGCCCACGGCTTTCTCATTTGATACGTTTAGGCTGTGGCATGCAGCAGCACCGCATGGCTCCTCTGGGAGGGAGAGAAAGCAGGAAACATTTCCTGCGGATGCTCTGCAGACTGCATTACCCAGGGCAGCCTGATTAGCGCACCTCCATCCAGAGAGCAGGGCTGTGTACCAGCCAGAAACCTGCTCGTGACTTCCACAAGCTCAAGAGTGGCGGCGGGGCCGGCTCTGTGGTATAGTAGGTAAAGCTACAGCCCACAGTGCTGGCATCCCGGTTCGAGTCCCGGCTACTCCTCTTCCAGTTCAGCTCTCTGCCATGACCTAGGAAAGCAGAAGAAGATGGCCCAAGTGCTTGGGCCCCTGCACCTGCGTGGGAGACCTCTCAGGTTCTTGGCTTCAAATCTGCTCCACAATGGCTGTTGTGGCTACTTGGGAGTGAACCAGAGGATCCCCTCTCTGTAATTCTAATTCCAATTCTAGAAATAGTTATCAAAGCACTATACTGATTCTTCCTAAGGGCCTACGTCCATAAAAGCAGGGTCGGGGAAGACCACAGCAAGGCAAACAAAGAGACTGAATTCAACAAAACGGGACAAGAGAGAAACAGAATGGCAAGAGGACAGAAACTGGCTTGCACTCAGAGGGAAGCCTCCAACCCCTGGTTGATCTGTCAGTACTCAGAGGTACCACCCACCCTACCTTATCTTATCCAAGCAGGGCAAACTCAGAGTCAAACAATTTTCTTTGTGTCAATTTCCTGGGAGGAAAAAGAAATCCAACAGAAACTACCAGGCAGGTGTTGAGTTACGCAGTGGGTAATCCACTCCTCCACTGTGTGTCAAGAGAGTTTCTGTAGTCCCCAGGGGGTGTTAAGAAGCAGGGCACCAAACGGATTCCTATGCCCTTCAGAGCAAAACGACAGGAAATGACCTCGCATCCCATATGTCAATGCTGGGGCACAGACCCTAACCTCACTTCCAGGACCTAGCAACAGGCGTACATCACACGCTTGAGCCCCGCTCGGTGACACCAAGCCAGTTCCCATACTCGGCTGCAATTCTGCATCTCTCTTGTTGAGTCTATCCCTTTAAGAAAAATCAAAGCAAAAGGCAAGCTGGGTGGTCAGAGGACACTTAAGCTCCTTGCTCCTCAGCGGGTGTCGTTCCTGATGGTTTCCAGGGCTGCACCCCAAATGTGGCATCCCATCAACGTGGCTCCTTCCAGACTGTAACTGACACACCAGGCCAAAGTGTCTGTGCGCCTGGGGATTCTCTGGCAACCAGGCTCAGCCAAATGGCAAAACGGCTCTCCTCCAGCCCGCAGTCTCTGGCCCACCTTGGAGGCTGAGCTACAGCTATTGGACGCAGCCTCGCAACCTCACCCGGCGCCCACTCACGAAGCTGCCTTGCAGCCGCCCGCCGTGCGACCTGCTCTCGCCCTGGCACGCTCGGCTCTCGGAGAGGATGTGTTCCACGATGCGGCAGGTCTGGGGGGAAGCCGGCAGCCTCCGAGCCCAGAGCCGAGCCGGCCAGCGCTGGATAAATGGCTCCAAGTGCTTGCTCAAGGGGCCGGTGCCAGGCCCGGGAGCCCTTCTTAACCAGATTTGGCTCGTGCTGGCCGACAGACTTGTTCAGGAGCGCATTAAAAATCAAAATACACACACCGTTTGGAAAGCATAGAAAGTTCCACTCTAACATCTCATGTATTAAAACATTGTTCCGTCAAGTGACCGCAGAGCTCCCAACTCATACTTTCCTACCTTGGGAGATCCGTTGCCACCAGGAATAAACCTGTGAGAGTGTGAGGCTGGCTGGGGAGCCCCAGGAGGGTTGGGCATGAAGCGAGAGCCACATTCCAAGCCCCCGGGGCAAGACCAAGGGCCTGGCCTCGAGAGCAGCCCCGTCTGGAGCAGAGTGGGTGAGCGGGCACTGCTGTCTCGCCACGAGGCTGGGGGCAAGCACCAGCCCGAGCCCGGGTGGCACCAATAGTTTCTTCCGAAGGCTTTTTTCACCTTTTAACTCAAAGCCCCAGACGAATCGGCACAGCTCGCAGCTTTTAATGAAGCGTGGGCTCCTGGCTGGAGCCAAAGGGGCATTAGAGGCTGAGAATGAGCCTCTTTCAAACCCGCAGCGATGGCTAGATAGGAGGCCAGACCTCTGCAGCCTCCCATGGCACCCCTTTCAGTCTTCCTCGGGACATCCAGCCCAGAGCAGGGCCTGGAGGAATTCACAGAGCCCGCAGCTGAGACACGTCCTGTCCCCCGGGGGAGCTGGCCGCCTGCAGGCATTTTTGCAAAGCTCACCGCATACCAGGCATGGCCAAGCCCGACATGTCTCGCCTCCTTCTGTCGTGGCAGTGTTGCTCCGAGAAACCTCCCATTTCCCTCTTTACCCACAAAGAGCTCACAGCGCAGAGAATGTGGGGTTGTGGAGATAGCCCCACAAGCTGCCTCTGACACCTGTCCACACATCGGTGAATGAGGGGTCGTGTGCATTCTTCAGTGGAGAAGATGAAATAGTTGGGAGTCCCCTGGACCTCATAGGAACCCTGACTCCCAACAATTCTTAGCTATAATTCTAATTTAAAGCCTCCACTTCTTCCACACCTAAAGACTCAGGTTCATCTGTACACTATGCAGAACAATGAACTAACTTGTGCCACCTAGCATGGCTTGGTTTATCATCCCTGCGACTCTTCAGCAACTCCAGTTTGTTAGGGAATTCTGTTCGCTGTTGCCAGAGTTGGCACGGCAGCACCCGGAGAGCGAGCACTTCTGAGCCAGGCATTCTTCACTATGCTTCCTGGTCCTTCCACACGCTGGCCGGGGCACCTCAGTAACTCTCTGCATCTCCATTTCCCAAAACGGAATAGAGAATCAAGTGGAGTAAAGACCTTCATCTGGAAAAATCGTCTTAAAGATTCTGGTACTTTTAAGTGGGGTGCCCTAAGAAAAACCTAAAACGTGGCTGTTGCTTTCTAACTGGACACTGGAAAAGCCTTAAGGATTTTGAGCAGTGTGTTAGGGAAGTATTACAGTGCATTGACGACACTGCTAATACAATTGTGGGCTTGGGCTGTTTGTGAATATTTAAAGGCTACTGGAGACTGGAAGAAAGGAGACCCTTATTACATAGTCACAGAAAGTTGCAGATGCGTGGAGACTACTCCACAAACTGAGTGGTCTTGCTGAAGGTGCTTCCAGCAGGTGTTCAAGTACCACCTGGTTTATTTGTGCCTCTTTGCTCTTGTTGCATCCAAGACTGTCCAGAGGCCAGCCTTGTGGTGTAGCACGAAAGCCTCTGTGCCTGCCACGTAGGCACCTGTTCGAGACCCAGGTGCTCCACTTTCAGTCCAGCTCCCTGCTAACTGCCTGGGAAGAGCAGCAGAGGAAGGCCCAAGTGCCTGGGCCTCTGCCCCATGTGGCAGACCTGGATGAAGCCCCAGGCTCCTGGCCCAGCCCAGGCTGTTATGACCATTTGGGGAGTGAATCAAGAGAAGGATGATCTCTCTCTCTCTGTATCTCCTTCTCTCTAATTCTGCCTTTCAACTAAAAATAAAAAAAAATAAATCTTTAAAATCACTATGTTCCTAAAGTTTTATTTCTGAAATGCATGAAGTTTGAAGTTTGTATACCTTAAATAAAAGGTTTTTTTTTTGGGGGGGGGGGGGGGGAGATTAAACAGATTAAGCCAGGAAACCATTAAAACCAGTAAGCATGGTTTTGAAAATTCTCAGCCTTTCCAGATGACAAATGAGGCCAAAATTTTTCAAGATCTTATTTGTGTATTTGACATGCAGAGTGAGAGTGAGTGAGTGAGAGAGAGAGAGATCTTCCACCCACTAATTCACTCACCAAATGGCTGCAATGGCCGGGAGCCAGAAATGCCATCTGGTCTCCCACATGGGTGGCAGGAGCCCAAGCACTTGGGGCATCTGTGGCTCCCAGGCTCACTAGCAGGAAGGTGGCTAGGAAGCAGAGGAGCCAGGACCAAGCCAGCACTGACACTGGATGCTGGTGTCACAGGTGACTCGTGCATTCACATAGAAATTTGTTGTAAGCCCTCTCAAAACTTTGGCATCTGACAAGTAAAAATCAGACTCAAGGCACTGCAGGAAGATCCTGCGGCTCAGATTAAGGCCCTGTAAAGATGTTTGTAAGCAATTTTTCTCCCCCCCCTCCCACATTTTCTTCAAAGCAAAGATTCAAAGAGAAACATGAAAACTGAAGCCGAGAGCCCAGACCCCAACTTGGGTTTCCCACGTGGAAGGCAGGGACCCAAGCACTGGAGACATCACCTGCTGCCCACCAGGGTGCACAGTAAAGGAAGCTGGGTCACGGGCAGAGGCCTGAACCTGGCCCCCCATGTGCCATGCGGATGCCCCAGGCCGTGTCCGAGCTGCTGAACCCACGTCTTGCCTCTGAAGATTCTAAGGGTTTGAGTTGCACTTTGATTCAATTGAACAATGAGGCTTTCAAGAGGAAGAACACGGTCCCTCAGGAAAAGCCCATAGTTTACAAGAGAGGAGGAGTTTCATTCAAAGAAATTTATGCCTCCTCTTTGACCTAATGGGGTAAACACCAGCAAGAGTCACTGAAGTTCTCTTAAATTTTTTAACAAAGAGATCAACAGAAACACTATTAGTCTTGATTGAAAAGCACAGAAGGAAGAAAAAAAAATAAGAGGCCATTGGACTCTTAAAATTCTATAGACAAGCAGCAGGTGGGAAAATTACTCAGCTGTACACACATGCGAATTTCCATGAAAGAACACTAACTCCACACACACAACCAAGAGTCCGGAAAGCTGAGCCAAACGTGCTGTAGCACACCTCCTGCTACTGGGGATTCCAGGTGCCTCCCATCCTCCCCACGGTTGAGCACAAAGACTTGGAGCAGCGTCCCACAGCAATCTCAACACTTCATGCTAAATGGGTGTGGAGTTGGGGGAAGGGAGGGTAGTTAACCTGTCTGTGTAGACCACGGCTTTACACAGAGGAATGGTGTTCAAGGAAACGCACACAGGAAGCCATGCTTGGCCAGCCTGGTCAGCACCCACGCCTGATTCAATGACAATATTCTAACTGTGAGTGGATGCTTTCCTGGAATGAGTCTTTGGAGGAAGTCCTAAGGAGGTGAATGCATTTTGCATGGAAGCAATGTGACTCATTAGGGCCCGAAGGATGGCTCCCTCTGACTCAGACCATCACAGAGACCCATCCTCCAGTGCACAGGAATGGGGTTGTGCGGCCAGCGGAATATGGCAGAAGTGGCGTCATCGGACTCTTAGGACTATGGAAACCACTGTGGTTTCTGTCTTGTTCTCTCTTGGATCTCTCCTGAGCAAAGCTGACCACCACCTTCAAGCAGCCCTATGCACAGGGCGAGGCCTCCAGCCAAGGGCCTGGAGAATGAGCTCAAGTTTAAACAGAAACGCACTCCCAGTCAACGTCGTGACTGAAACCGCCCAAGAGATCCTGAGTCAAAACCGTTCTATAAAGTTTCCTGGATTCCTGGTCTTCTGAACCCTAAGTATTTGTTTACTAAACTGATAAGTTTTGAGACAATTTGTGATGCGGCAATAGATAACAAATACAGATCACTAATTCAAAAAGCTTCTTCAAAGCGCTGCATTCGTGTGGTTAAAACCAATAAAAGTCTGTGATTAAAAATATGTACTATACACTCAGGCATCATTTAACAGCGCAAGTATGCTCCAAGAAACGCGTCACTAAGTGATTTCATCATTCTACCAACATGGAATGTACTGGCACCAAATCAGATGGCTAAGGGGATACCATGTTACAGGAGCACCATTACCCACATATCTGCAGTCCACTGCCGATCAAAACAGCATCAGACCACATGGCACTGTATTATCTAGAGATAACTTTTCTAATAGACACGCAGTTTGATCATTTAGACCTGTTTGCGGGGCCGGCGCCATGGCGCAGGTTAATCCTCCGCCTGCGGCGCCAGCATCCCATTTGGGTGCTGGTACTAGTCCCGGCTGCTCCTCTTCCAATCCACCTCTCTGCTAGGGCCTGTGAGGGCCAGTGAAAGATGGCCTAAGTCTTTGGGCCCCTGCACCCACGTGGAGCCCAGGAGGAAGCGCCTGGCTCCTGGCTTCGGATCAGCTCGGCTCTGGCCGTTGCGGTCATTTGGGGAGTGAACCAGTGGAATAGAAGACCTCTCTCTCTGGCTTGACCTTTATTCTTTCAAATAAATAAAATAATTCTTAAAAACTTACTCAACAGAAGTTAACATTCCAAGTCATTATATATGAATTAATGTTCTTTCTACGAGTCACTCATTTCAAATGCAATGGTTTCATTACATTTTTCTTATTGTGGAAAAATAGGCATATGAAGTTTGCCATTTTACCTGTATTTTTTCTAGTAGGGTGTGTCTTTCCTTTCTATTTGAAAGACAGAGACAGAAATCTTCCATTCACTGGTTCACTCCCCAAACTGCCCACAACAGCCAGGACTGGGCCAGGACAAAACAGAGCTGAGAGAGGAGACATTCACTTCTCTCTGAGCCATGTCACATACGTGGACTCATCCAGCATTTGTCCTTTTCTGACAAAATGTGTATTTTACTTAGCATAACGTTCAACGTTCATGCATGTTGTGGCATGGGTCACGATTTCCTTTCTCTTTAAGGCTAAGCAATAGCCGTTGTGGGGGCTGGCACTGTGGCACAGTGGGTTAAAGCCCTGGCCTGAAGCGCCGGCATCCCATATGGGTACCAGTTCAAGACCCAGCTGCTCCACTTCCGATCCAGCTCTCAGCTAATGCACCTGGGAAAGCAGCAGAAGATGGCCCAAGTGCTCAAGCCCCTGCACCCACGTTGGAGACCGGGAAGAGACACCTGGCTCCTGGCTTTGGATAGGCACAGCTCTGGCCATTACAGCCATTTGGGGAATGAACCAGCAGATGGAAAACCTCTCTCTCTGTCTCTCCCTCTCACTGTCTGTAACTCTAGCTCTCAAACAAATAAATAAAATCTTAAAAAGACCTGTTTGCTATATGTCTGCCTATGTACGTTATGTATGTATGTAGATTATCAACATACAGAAAATATTGTCAAGAGTTAAGTGTTGGGGGCAGACATGCAGCCTCACAGTTGAGTGGCAACTTGGGGTTCCTGAATTCCCTAACAGAGTGTCTGGGTTCGATTCACAGCCCCAACTCCCAATCCCAGATTCCTGCAAATGTACACCCTGGGAGACAGCAGGTGATGCCCCAGGTGGTTGGGTTCCTGCCACCCACGTGGGGGACATGGATGATATTCCCAGACCCCAACTCTAGCCTGGCCAGGCTCTTGCTCTTACAGTTATCTGGGGAGTGAACCAGTAGATGGGAGAGCTCTGTATGTCCTGTATCTGTTCTCTCTTGGTCTCACTGCCTCTCAAATAAATAGTTAACGTGCCGTCCCTGAAGAATGGTGCCCAGACCTATAGCCTATTAGTCTTCAGGGAGGTAAAAATCTCTCACTTTCAACAGCTTGCCAAGAAGGCCCTCTGAGTAAACTCCTATTGACAGGTATTTGGTGCCAGAACAGCTCTGTAACTGGGGGGTGGGGGGGTGGGAATCCAAGTGTTTATTATTTTGCAAGCTCCCCGCCAGGGGCTGGAGAGAGGAATTGGATTTCAATCCACTTAAAAGAGCCCAAGAAGACATAGGAGTGAGCCCAGAAGGGATGGGCACTGGAGTTACCATGGCCCAAATTCCAGCACAACAGACAGTCAGGGCGGAACCCGGGACAGGAGAGACAGGGCCTGGAGGAGACTACAAAAAGCGGGTTCTGTGAACCCAAGTTTCCACGCTTTGGAGGATAACGGAGGCATCTCCCTGGCGTCTGGCTGTGACAAACAAGCTGGAGCGGCCCGACGCTAAATAAAGCAACAGGAAAGGCAGGCCGCGTTGTCAGCAGCCCTCCGCCCCAGTGGGATGTTTTGACTGCCGGGCGAGCAGCCCTTGTCACCGAGAAGCGACAAGAAGCCGTCTCCACGCTGCCAACACCTCTCCCCCGGGGTCTTCTGTTTGCAGAGACGCCAGCCCCGCCTCCTCCTGCCCACAGGAGAACCTGGGAGCCCGCGACCAAGGCGCTTCTGCCCCGTCCACGCAGCCGTGCAGAGGTCTCGGTGTTCACTCCTCTCCTCCTCGCTTTCTTTTAATGTGAGCTGAGTGCCAGTGCGCGGAGCCAGAGGGAAACTAAAGCTCTCTGTCTGCGAGAGAACAGGTACACCACAAACAGCAGAGTCAATGTTCCACCCACTGCCTCCCACACACCCAGACGGCCCCAAACGCACCTGGAAGGACCAGCCTCGAGCAGGGGGACGACGCTGCCTTGCTAGGCGTCCCGAGCCTGGTAATATTTGCTTTAGAACAACCTCTGCATAGAGGTCCCTCAGAAAGCACACATTTCCATATTTACTGGGGGACTCTGTTTATTACGAGTGAGGTTAAGGAACCATTCTGTATCCTTGCTAAGTGAAAATAAGCAGGCTATCAAAGAACACAGCAGTCATAATATTAATAAGCATTTTTGACAGGCAGAGTAGACAGTGAGAGAGAGAAGACAGAGAGAAAGGTCTTCCTTTGCCGTTGGTTCACCCCACAATGGGCGCTGCGGCCAGCGCACCACGCTGATCCGAAGCCAGAAGCCTGGTGCTTCCTCCTGGTCTCCCATGCGGGTGCAGGGCCCAAGCACTTGGGCCATCCTCCACTGCACTCCCGGGCCACAGCAGAGAGCTGGACAGGAAGAGGAGCAACCGGGACAGAATCCGGCGCCCCGACCAGGACTAGAACCCGGGGTGCCATTACTGCAGGTGGAGGATTAGCCTAGTGAGCTGCGGTGCCGGCCAATAAGCGTTTTTTAACCATTGATTCTACATCATGACCTGTGAGGTGACGCAAGCAGAGAATGCAGTGCAAAGAAGGGAATCACCAGGCTGACACAGCAGATGATCACCTCCGGGGAGGGAGGGAGGAAGGGAGGCACAGGGGGAGGCATCTCACGGCCTTTTCTATAGCTAGGCACTGCTCCTACCACATGCACGTCTTATTTTCACCATTTGACAAGACGTGGCAAGATGCTGGTTGCATATAAAAAGGAAACATCCAGGGCCAGCACTGTGGTACAGCGGGTTAAGCAGCTGTGATGTTGGCATCCCATTTGAATGCCTGTTCAATTTTTAGCAGCTCTACTTCAACTCAGATCCCTTGGGCCCCTGCCACCCATGTGGGAGAGCTGGATGGAGCTCCAGGCTCCTGGCTTTGGCCTGGCCCAGCCCCAGCCACTGGAGCATGTGGAGAGAGAACCAGCAGATAGATCTCTTTATCTCCCTCTATCTCCATAACTCTGCCTTTCAAATACATACATACGTCTTTTTTAAAAATCCACTTAAGTCACAAATTTAGTAAGTGAACCTGGTTTAAGAATTCCCTGGGGGCCGGCGCTGTGGTGTAGCAGGTAAGGCCACTGTCTGTAGTCCCAGCATCCCATATGGGTGCTGGTTCAAGTTCTAGCTACTCCACTTCCCATCCAGCTCTCTGCTGTGGCCTGGGAAAGCAGCAGAAGGTGGCCCAAGTGCTTGGGCCCCTGCAACCACGTGGGAGACCCAGATGAAACTCCTGGCTTCAGACTGACACAGCTCTGGCCATTGTGGCCATCTGAGGAGAGAACCAGCAGACGAAAAACTCTTTCTCTCTTTCCCTTTCCTTCTGTTACTGTGACTTTCAAATAAATAAATCTTAAAAAAAAAAAAAATTCCCTGGCAGCTCCACCCACTCCCACTAAGACCCTCCTGTTACAAAAAGCTATCTCCAGCTGCTGACCGGCGTACACAGTGGTTCCTTGTGGGAGCAGCCATAGGGATGCTATAATGGGGCGAACACGTAAGCCGTCATCCAAACCGGGCCACTTCAGAGGAGGAGGGCACAGGTGGGATGAGGAGTTCGCTCAGTGCACTAGGTCGTGTGGCCCAACTGTGGGTGACTGTTTTCCTTACACTCTATCGTGAGCCTTTCATACTCACGGCTCCACAACCAGAGACTCAGCCAAGAACCAAAATACCTGGACTGAACGTACACACACTTTTATGCTTACTATTACCCCCAAAACAATACAGAAGAACAACTGTCTACATTGCATTTATGTTCTATTAGGTGTAATAATCTAGTTAGGGTTTAAAGTACACAAGAGGATAAGCACAGATTATATATAAATACTTTTTAAAAAAAAATTTTCTATCTGCTGGTTCACTCCTCAGATGGCCCCAATGGCAATTACAGAGAGATGGAGAGATGGAGAGATGGAGAGAGAGAGAGAGAGAAAGCTATCTCCCACCACTGATTCACTCCCTAAATGGCCACAATGACTATGGCTGGGCCAGGTGGAATTTGGGAACTCTGTCGGGGTCTCCCATGTGGGTGACAGGGGCCAAGCACTGGGACCATCTTCTGCTTTTTCCAGGTGCATTTGCAGGGTGCTGGATGGGAAGTGAAGCAGCTGAGACTCGCACACACACAATCCTATGAGATACCGGTGTTTCAGGTCAACACTTAACCCACTGGGCCCCAACACCACTTTACAGAATGGCCTGGGCATCCACCGATTCTGGTACCCATGGGGCCTCCTGGAACCAACCCCCCACGGATAATGTGAGATGATGGTATGCATCAAACATTTCACCTGTACACTTTAATAAGTACAGGGACAGTACTGTCACCACTTTTTAAGAGAACAAAACCTGGGGGCCGACGCTATGGTGCAGTGGGTTAAAGCTCTGGCCTGCAACACCAGTATCTCACAAGGGTGCCAGTTCGAGTCCTGGCTGCTCTACTTCTGATCCAGCTCTCTGCTTTGGCCTTGGAAAGCAGTGGAAGATGGCCCAAGTCCTTGGGCCCCTACACCCACGTGGGAGACCAGGAAGAAGCTCCTGGCTTCAGATCAGCTCAGCTCTGGCCATTGCGGCCATTTGAAGAGGGAACCAATGGATGGAAGACCCCTCTCCCTCCCTTGCTCCCTCCCTCACTCTAACTCTGAATTCCAAACTTCTAACTCGTGTGGGTTCTTTTCATTTAGATTATAAATCAAAGCTCACATGTTAGTTCATCAAATCACAGACAGCTGACAGCCTTGACCGTGTCAGCCACTCTCTGAGATGCTCATGTTTAATGAAAGGGTTTGGAAACCACGCTGTGCGTCCCATGGCCTTGGCCACACAGGTGGCAAACCCAGTGGTTCTACAACAGCTCCCCAGGGGCTGCCCTGGGGTTACTCAGCTGCTGCTCCACCTACTATGACTTCCGCTGTTCCCTTGAGCTGAAAGACAGTTTCCAGGACCCTGCAGCTATTCATAACTTTGTCCAACAAAACACACACCAGAAGAACGTATGTGTTACCTTGGCCACACTGTGAACCAATACACAAACACCATCCCCATCCAGGCAAGACTATCAGCAAATAATTGAACCTGACTCAAAACCCAACAAGGGCATTCCTCATAGGGGCAGCCTCGTCTGGACCAGCCTCGATGACTAAGGGACCTCAGGAAGTGGCACCGTGAATCAGCGAGAGACCTCCTTTCCTCTGACTCAATGCTGAGCTCATGCGCCCAGGTGGTGCAGGGGAATACCATGCTTCTGGGGGGGCCGCACTGCTCACAAACACTCAGAGCTAAGGAAACACGACCTCTCCTTGGCTCCGTCACCCAGGTCTGCGGCCACTCTGCGGATGCTTACCAGGTGTTGCTTCCCCTCCTAACAAAAAGTACTCCAGATTATTGACCCATCTTGAAGATGAAGAGGGGCAGGTGCTTGGCTAGTGGTGAAGACACCAGTGAAGACCACCTGTGTCCCACACCAAGCGCCTGCATCTGATTGCCAACTCCTGCTTCCAGCAGCTTTCTAACAGCGCAGATGCTAGGAGGCAGCAATGGTCGGCTGGGTCCCTTGCATGCACACGGGGGACCTGGATGCAGTTCCCGGCTGAAGGTTTTAGCCCAGCCTGGTGCAGGCGTTTGCAAACCTGGGTGGGGGTGTGAACCAGCAGGTAGGAGCTCTGTGTGTATCCATGCCTTTCTCTCTCTCTGCCTTTCAACTTAAAAAAAAAAAAAAAAAAAAAAAACTAGTAATTTAAAATTAAGTGAGGGCAAAGAAACCAAGGCTCAGAAAGCTTGGTCAAGTCCCACAGTCGCGTTTCCACTCTATGTCCCCATACGCTCTAACAAGGAAGCACTTCAATGCTGCCAAACACTTGGCAAGCCTCCTAAACATCAATTTTACTATTTTTTTCCACTTTAATTAAGATAAGCTCTATCAGTAGTAGCAGAGCTTTTAAATATTTTTTTCAGGGGGCCAGCATGGTGGCATAGCAGGTTAAGCCCACCTACAATACTGGCATCCCATTTGGGTACCAGTTCAAGACCAGGCTGCTCTACTTCCTATCCAGGTTCCTGCTAATGCACCTGGGAAAGCCATGGAGGGCAGGCCAAGTGCTTGGGTCCCTGTACCCATGTGGGACACTGGAAGAAGCTCCCAGCTTCAGCCTGGTCCAGCCCTGGCCATTGTAGCCATCTTGAGAGTTAATCAGCAGATGGATGCTCTCTGTGTCTCCATCTCTGTGACTCTACCTTTCAAATACATAAAAAAAAATTTTTTTGTTCCATTCCCTCCACTAATTCTGTTCACAGACTGGAGATAGTATCTCCTAACACGTTACCGACTACAGCTATGTTCATTAGAGCTGCCCTGAATTTTCTCCCCAATACAAACAGGTCTAACACAGATTCATGACTTCGGAAGGCACTGAACAGATTTTTTTTTTTCCAAGCAGTGTCTCCAGTCCGGCCTCAGAGATGAGTCGCTGTGTTTCTTGGGGGCCCCCAACCCTTCCATAGAATGAGAGCCTCCATGGCTACGCGAGGCCCTGTGGTTCCCGGGCTGGAACTGGCCCAGCTAACTCCACTGCAGGACTTGGCAGCCTCTTCACTCAGCAGCACTGCTGGCAATTTGCATTTTTTACCACTAGGTGGATGGTAGTACTTTACATGAGGGTCCTTTGGAAACCTTGTGGAAAATGGAATTAAAAGTTTGTTTTGGTGCAAAAAAAAATTCGTACATCTGTGTGTATAAGAATTCTTCAAAAAGTTCAGGTAAAATGCACATGTGACAAGCCTATGCATGAATTTCAACAATGTTTTATACCAAAATAAAGTTACCTTTTACCTGTATTTTTCCATGAACTTTGTGAAGTCCCTATGTATACGAATGGTTTATTGAGTAACTAGGAAACTTTTCCCAGCAGCTCATAAAACAAAGTTTATCAAGTCAGTTACATCAGCTTTTACTAGAGACCATCACTCATCACTCCACTGAAAAATAGGACTTCTTCATTTAAATGGGGTGAGATAGTAAAAAAGTGGTTAAAAATAGTTGTAATACAAAACCCCCTTCCAAGATGCTTTTGTAAAACTAACCTCCTGCTTTAAAAAAAAAAAAAAAAAAAAAAAAAAAAAAAAAAAAAAAAAAAAAACTAAGTAACTCATCTGATTTTGGACAAAGAAAAACCTTTTCCGTGGCGTTATCATCCGGTGCCCTTCTCAGTCTGCTTCAACCCCCACCGACCGCTCCTGAGTCTCATCGGTTTGGGTCTAGCGTCACGTTTTTTCTCTCGTTGTGACGAGTCTCAGACAGCCCATGTGGCCCAGGTTGGAAGCAGCCACGGCTCCCTGCAGCCGCAAACGCCCGTCCTGCACACTCGTGGACAGGCCTCACCCCTCGGGCCCTCCTCAACCTGACGTGCTGCTTGTGTGAGCGAAGACTTGAAAATGGAAATAGGTGGGTTTTCTATTTGCCTTGCTTCCTGGCGAGTATCCCCAGGATTGCTCTTCTAGTTCTGAATGATTTCTTTCTCCCAGAATACCTTTCCGTTCTAATCCTGGACCCTTGAATCCCAGAACCAGCATAAAACTGGATTAACAAGTAGCATATTGTGCTTACATACACAAAGCATTTTACATGAATTCACTCATTTTCAGCTACAACACACCAAATGCTAAACATCATCTATAAAACATCCATAATCAGCTCCCACCCTCCTTCCTGAACACTGTAGCAAAGCACCTATTAAGTGACAGTGAGAGAGAGAGAGACAGAGACAAAGAGATCTTTCATCCTCTGGTTCACTACCCAGATGGCCACAGTGGCTGGGGCTGGGCCAGGCTGAAGCCAGGAGCTTCTTCCGGGTTTCCCACATCGCTGCAGGGGCCCAAACATTTGGGCCATCTTTTCCCAGGCCATTAGCAGGGAGCTAGATCGGAAGTGGAGCAGAAGAGACTAGAACCGGCATCCATACGGGGTGCCGGCATTGTAGGCTGTGGCTTTACCCACTGTGCCACAACACTGGCCCCTGAATGACTTATAAAATAGACAGTTTATGTGCCCACACCTGACACATTCATACGCGTAAATACGTCATCACCTACACAGACGTCGCCTCACCTCTCGCTGGTGCCTTCGCTCTTTCCCAGGAGGCGTGTGTCTCTCTCAGGCCATCTTCCCTCTGTCACTCCACTTGTATTCCCAGCTGCTCGGGAGCATGGTTCTCTGACCAGCAGCACAACACCAACGAGGAGCTTGCCTGAGAAGCAGAGCCTCGTGCGCTCTCCCCACCTACCCAATCGAATCCGCCTCTTAACAAGGTGCAGCTGAGGCCTAGCCTGGCCCTCCCTTGTCCCCACTGCTTAGGAAGATAACCCATGGTGAAGGACCTGAGCATCGGGAGAGACTTAGCAGCAAGGCCCAAAGTCAAGGGACAGGGGAGGGCCAAGGTAGCATCTATTTGGAAGGTGTCTGGCCAGCTAAAAAGGAACTGTGCTTCTCCATAGTCAGTAGCGCTAATGGAAATTCCTGGGAGGCTCAACAGACCAAGCCAATATAAAAGGTAATCACAGTAAATGATCTGCTTGTCGGCTGCAGGAGGTCCCAGAGCCAGTTAACTGAGCCGTCACCAATGCAGCGGACGGTTGACAAGGCTGTAGCCAATTGGGTTGCTACCCAAGCCTCACCTGCACCCATCCGGAAGTGCCGTCTGTGGTTGGAGTTCACAGAGGCACCTCTGGTTCTGGGGGAAGCTCGGTTGACAAATCGCTTTCATTTTGCTCCACTCAGACTCTGCTGAATGTACTTGACCTTGGGAATTTCACTTTGAGCAGTAGTCAAGGCAGAGCCATTCTCTCTGGGTCTTGGAAGAAAATCTCCTTGCCATGATGCAAGAGAAACCCAGGCACTGATGGCAGGAAACTGGAGTGTTTTTCTCTCACATTTGATCCTATGGATCCTATGGACACGAGGAATCTGCCTCTTCTCAGAGATGCCTGTTCAACGTGACCCAACACCCGCTCGTCCGGCTAACCAGCCACACGAAGCAGGAACGCATCCAAAGGTTGCAAGCCCGTAGGGCACTGTGTGGCTGTCTCCAGTTGGTTGGTACCTGATCTTTTGTAGGGAAGTGTGGACTTCGAGGCGGGCATCACAGACTCCCTCCAGTGTCTGGCTCTGGCTCCCTGGCCAATCCCTTTATATTCGACACTTAATGCAGACGGAGGAGGCCTGAAATACATTCCTCAGATGCCGATGCTGCTGGGATCTGCCGAGCCATGTGTTTGTGAAATGAAGGCGCGGAGGAGGAGCTGCCTTGCAAGAGGTTACAGCTGCTGCCTCCCTGGCTGCCCCGGCCTCTGTCCTGAGTGGTCCCAAAGTCAGGGCTCACGGCTTTGTGCCTAGGAGAAGGGAGGGATGTCAGTGGCAAGCAGAGGGCAAGAGGAGGCGTGAGGGGATGGCAATTGCACAAGTTTTTTTTTTGGACAGGCAGAATGGACAGAGAGAAAGGTCTTCCTTTGCCGTTGGTTCACCCTCCAATGGCCGCCGCGGCCAGTGCACTGCGGCCAGCGCACCGCGCTGATCCGATGGCAGGAGCCAGGTACTTATCCTGGTCTCCCCGGGGTGCAGGGCCCAAGTACTTGGGCCATCCTCCACTGCACTCCCTGGCCACAGCAGAGAGCTGCCCTGGAAGAGGGGCAACCGGGACAGAATCCGGCACCCCGACCGGGACTAGAACCTGGCCCTGCAGCAACCCTAAGAATGTAACTCAGGGCCTTGAATGCCTCTTTCCAATAACCTATCTCTGGAGTCCCTGTTTGATGTTCTGCCTTAACATTTTAAAAAAGAATATAAATGAGGTAACGACAGGAATTAGAGTTAATAGGCTTCGTGATATCCTCAAACTTTGTTCAAGGAAAGACAACATTCAGAAGACGAAGGACATCTGTCATATGGGCCTTGGCTTTGCAAAATGTGAATCTATGTGTGTGGCTGGATTTCAAACGATCAACGTGCTACTGTTGGAACTTTCTTCCAGAGTGTTTTCTCAATCCAGTCCTTGAGGTCTCTGCCCAAGAAGTCTTTCGAAAAAGCAAGCTACCTCTCTGTGTTGCTCCTGGTCAGAAGGGTGTGCAGGTCCACCTGCCCCAAGTGCCCCAGGAGGAGGGGACGTCTGTACACGGTGGTTAGTGTCATCTCATCTCAGTCCCAGGCTGCATAAGTATGACTACACATTAAATTTTCCAGGAATACAATGACAGTGTACATCAAGAGACAAGTGTACGTCTTGGCATCCAAAATGTTGGCCAGTGTTGCTCGCTGCTGCTGAGATCCGTGTCACAGGCACGAAGGCCCTGAGGGTATTTAAGTCAGGGGCACAGCGCACCTTTGTCGGTCTGCATTGCAAGCTGTCACACCTGCACTAATTCCAGGTCTCGGCACAAGTGTCTGACGACTCCAGTGTCCCTTCTAGGAGAGTCGGGCCCACACATTATATACACAAGCGCGTCTCCTTACCCTTACCAAGGCACCCTATCGGTTTGCATGTGTGCAGAGAAGTTACATTACAAGGATACTTAAAAAACCTCATGGAAAAATAATTTTATCTTTTAGTTTCATTTTTCTATGAACTTCGAAATTACTCATGTATTTGTAAATTACAACTCAATGTACTAAAAGGAACAATACAGGCCGGCGCCGCGGCTCACCAGGCTAATCCTCCACCTGCGGTGCTGGTACCCCAGGTTCTAGTCCTAGTCGGAGCGCCGGATTCTGTCCCGGTTGCTCCTCTTCCAGGCCAGCTCTCTGCTGTGGCCAGGGAGTGCAGTGGAGGATGGCCCAAGTGCTTGGGCCCTGCACCCCATGGGAGACCAGGAGAAGCACCTGGCTCCTGGCTTTGGATCAGTGCAGTGCGCTGGCTGTAACAGCCATTTGGGGGGTGAACCAATGGAAGGAAGACCTTTCTCTCTCTCTCTCTCTCTCTCTCACTGTCTAACTCTGCCTGACAAAAAAAAAAAAAAAAAAAATGTCATCATATGAAGCCTTAAACCATATCCAAACTGTAAGACACAGTAGGGCCCAAGTCTGTCTTTTTCACCTAATTTCTACCACACTCCTCATCACCACCTCCTACAAACATGCGCACACACACACACACACACACCTCCAAGCCCATATGGACATGCAGCATTCTCTGAAAAACAATGCACACTGCAATTCATTGAGCTTTTTATTAAAGATTCATTTATCTGAAAGATAGTTACAGAGAGGCAGAGGCAGAGAGAGAAAGAGGTGTTATATCCTCTGGTTCACTCCCCAGATGTCCAGGAGCTGATCCAAAGCTGCACCAGTCCAAAGCCAGGAGCCAGGAACAACTTCTAGGTCTCCCACGTGGGTGCAGGAGCCCAAACACTTGGGCCATCTTCTACGGCTGTCCCAGGCCAAAGCAGAGAGCTGGATTGGAAGTGGAGCAGCCAGGTCTCAAACCGGCACCAATATGGGATGCCAGCACTATAGGCAGCGGCTTTGCTCCCTATGCTACAGGGCCAGCCCTTCATTAAGCTTTTACTGAGCACCTACTATGTGCCAAATATTGTGCTAGGCCTGCCAGCAACTTGGGAAACCCACATCCTTCCATTCTCTCTGGTTGTGCTGATATAGAAACTCTCATCCATGTCTTTATTAATTCAAAAGCCATTAACTGAGTGCATGATGGGTACCACACTTTGTGCTGAGGTCTAGAAAAACAAAAACAAAAGACAGATGTCTACCTTGTAGGTCAGAGGGCAGTGAGCACTGTGCAGGTGCAGGCAGAAGTGCCAACTCTCACACCTCATCAAGACCAAGGATGGCTTTGTTGAGAAAATAATGCTGGGGCTATGGACGGGTACAGGATGTGTGCCCATGACAGAGACAAAGGTCAGATCACAGGGGCCCTGGATGCTGGGTTTCCTGGCTGATGCTCCCTGTAACAGCACCTAGCTCACTAAAACAAAGAAGAAATGACCATCAGGATACAGATGTCTGTTATGGAATCCAGTAAAAAACAGAACAGCCAGGCCTCAGGAAGCCTGCAACACTGCCGCTTCCAGGTTCTTGGCCACTGAAGGTCACAGTCTTTCACTTCAAAGCTCTGGGATGAACACGACTCAGCTCCCATGAGCCTGACCTTGTGGTTCATGGTTTGAATGCAAAATAGGTTTGACTGACCTGGCTTTGGTCAAGGGTGCATTCCTGGTCCAATCAGCTGTGGTCAGGGGCAAGCTCCGGTGTCAAAATGCTCAGAGAACTGAGGTCTTGGGTGTGGTGCACAGTCTCAGAATTGTCCACCTTGGTCCAAAGCATGACTACCCAAGGGTGAAGGCGAAGAATCATGGTCCAATGTATGAGTTAAGGATGCTGTTGTCTACAAGTTACATAAATCATGTTACGGCAGCTTATGCAAGTACAAATGAATTATTCTGACATACCAAGAAACCCAGCCATGGTTATGACCAGTATTAGTTCAACAACTCAACAGTCCTAAGGCTGGTGTTTCTATAATTCCCTTGGCTCCCTCATGGTCATGTGGTGCTGTTATAAATCCAGTTGTCACAAACACATTCAAGATTTAAAAGGAAGGAAGACTGGAACAAAACATGTCCCTGCCCTTTTAACAGGAGTGTGCAAAACACTTCCCCAAAACCTCCTAGGAGAATTCTACTGAGTTATCTTAGCCACACTTTTTCTTTCTCTTAAAGATGTTATTTATTTGAGAGGGAGAGTTACAGACAGAGAGAGGGAGAGACAAAGAGAAAGGCCTTCTATCCATTGGTTCACACCCCAAATGTCCACAACAGCTGGAGCTGGGCCAACCCAAAGGCAGGATCCAGTAGCTTCTTCTGGGTCTCCCACACAGGTGCAGGGGCCCAAAAACTTGGGCCATCTTTCATTGCTTTCCTAGGCCATTAGCAAGGAGCTGGATCAGAAGAGGAGCAGCCAGGACATGAACCAGCACCCACATGGGGTGCTGGCACCACAGGCAGAGGCTTAGCCTACTACACCACAGTGCCGGCCCCCTTAGTCATGCCTTTTATTATGACCACTGATCACAGCACTGGGCAGGCAGGAAGCAGAGTCGCTACCATGCCTTGGTCAGTCAAGTCCTAGAACTAAGCACTTGGGGACCCTGAGCATCGAGTCTGCAAGTGATGCTGACCTTGTATTCACAGTCTTGCATGTGTATGGGATCTGTGTCTTACTTTTTTTTTTTTTTTTTTTTTTTTTTGACAGGCAGAGTAGACAGAGAGAGAGAGAGAGACAAAGATCTTCCTTTTCTGTTGGTTCACCCCCAATGACTGCTGCAGCCGGTGCACCACGCTGATCCGAAGCCAGGAGCCAGGTGCTTCTCCTGGTCTCCCATGCGGGTGCAGGACCCAAGCACTTGGGCCATCCTCCACTACACTCCCTGGCCACAGCAGAGAGCTGGACAGGAAGAGGGGCAACCGGGACAGAATCCAGCGCCCCAACCAGGACTAGAACCCGGGGTGCCAGCGCCACAGGCGGAGGATTAGCCTAGTGAGCCGCGGCGACGGCCCTGTGTCTTACTTCTAACCAATTCAGCAAGACAAAATGACGAGCTGTCACTTCTGGTTCTATTATAAAAGATCCTCTTGGCTAAGAATCAGTCTCACGCTCCAGACGCTGTCCCTGGCTCACTGTGAACATGTAAGGGCCATGCTGGAGGCCCTCGTGGGAAGGAGGCTGCCAGGGTAGGCAACATGGGCTGTTGCTGCCATTCTGGTTTTTCTCCCTTTTTCCCAACAGCTCTTCTGTTCAAATCCCCCCTACACACACAGGGACCCGTGTACCCCTCTCAGTTCCGGTCCTGGGGGCAGAGCACAGGACACACAGTAAAGCAGCTGTTAGCAGCACAATGTCAGTTTAGTGTCGCCTAAGCCAGTGCATTCGGAGTGAGCCTCAGCGTGTATGCAGGAGGCGCCACACGGAGACAATTTTTCCCCCTGGAGGTGACGGAGCAACCACGTAGCCCTGAGAGCAGCAGGCGGCACCTGAAACCTCAGAATCGGACAGCCTCACGGGGAGCCAGGGAGCCTGACACCTGCCGACACTGTGACACTACTAGATCAAATCTTCATCTCATCCAAGAATTCTCTGTACCGGTCCACTGTGGATTTTTCCCTTCCAGTCCAAACTATCCTAGTAAATATAGTAGCCACCTAAAATAACATGATGATACTTCAAAAAGTTCATGAAACAAATGGAATTAAAAGTTAAGTTTGGGGGCAGGCATGTGGCGTAGCGGGTTGAGCAGCTGCCTGCAGCACCGGCATCTCACATGGGCCCCAGTCTTGGAGTCCCAGCTGCTCCACGTCCGATCCAGCTCCCTGCTAATGCCCTGGGAAAGCAGAGGAGGATGGGCTGCTGCACCTGTGTGGGAGACCCAGAAGAAGCTACTGGACCCTGGCTTTGGCCTGGCCCAACTTAGGCTGTTGTGCCCATTTGGGGAGTGAACCAGAGAATGGAAGCGATCTCTCCCTAGTGCCCCAATTCCCCTACCCTGTAACTCTGACTATCAAATAAATAACATCTTTTGAAGAAGAGAAGTTTACGGGCAGGCATTTGATGCAACAGTGAAGGCTGCTTGGGAGATGTGCCTCCCACACCTGATGCCTGGTTCAATGCCCAGCTCTGCTGTGGACTCTGGTTTCCTACTCACGTGTACCCTGGGAAGCAGCTGGCGATGGCTCAAGTACTTGGGTCCCTGCTACCCACATGGGAGAGAGACCAGACTGGGCTTCTGGTTCATGGCTTTGATCTCAGCTCTTGTGGACATTCAGGGAGCGAACAAGCAGATGGAAGCTCTCTTTCTTTCTCTATCTCTTGGTTTCTCTGTCTCTGCCTTTCAAATAAATACCAACAAATAAATACAATTTCTTAAAATGATATTTCAGCGCAAAAACATTTGAAACCCTGGGGCATTTTCTTTTCTCTAAACGCATTATTGCCCACGTCTTTCCCTGAACTACACTGCAAGCTCCTGGCAGGACATAAAGGTTCTAGTTTATTTTGTATTCCAAGGGCAACATGTAGTTGCTTAATAAATAGCTGTTGATTAAGAATCTATCCTATCCAAGTTTGCACAAAATATGCTAGCTGTTAGGACCCGATAGCTTGAAAACCAACCCAGGGAATAAAGGTGCAAGGGACACACTTCGATCAGCACAAGGTAAAATGCACAATGTCCTCACCATCTGCTTTTGTCCCCCAAGAAGACAGAGTGACGTCCCTTCCCCCAGCACCCGGGATGGGACTGTTTGGGAAGAGGGGCACTGTAGGTGGAACTAAGTTAAATGAGTTCATACCACAGGAGGCCTGGCCCTCCAGTGTCCGGAGAGAAGCTCTGTGAGGGTGGGGGCTGAGATGGAAGGAAGCTGAGGAGCACCCAGGACTGCCCGCCACCGCCGGAGTCTATGAAGGCGCAAACAGAGATTCGACCCAGGGTTTTAGAGGAGCCTGGCCTTGCTGTGGCCTCGGTGTCGGCCACGTCACAGGCAGAACTGTGAGAGAATCACTTCTGCTGCTTTCAGCTCCCAGTTTGTGGCATTCTGTGGCAGAAGTGCCAAGAAACTAACATAGTGGGGCTGGCGCTGTGGCATAGTGAGTAAAGCCACCACCTGCAGCGCTGGCATCCCATGTGGGTGCCAGTCCGAGTCCCAGCTGCTCCACTTCTGATCCCGCTCTCTGCTATGGCCTGGGAAAGCAGTGGGAGATGGCCCAAGTCCTGGGTCTCCACACCCACATGGGAGACTTGGAAGAAGCTCTTGGCTCCTGGCTTCAGACCGGCCCAGCTCTGTGGCCATTTGGGAAGTGAACCTATGGACGGAAGACCTCCCCGCCCCCTCTCTCTGCCTTGCCTTTCAAATAATCTTAAAAAAAAGAAAGAAAAAGAAAAAAACATAGCAATAGATGCAGATTTAACAGAAATCACATCCCAGGCTGACCTTGGGAAAGTTGGCCCTATGCTGATGTGACCCCAGGCCCTGTGTGTCCTGCCCTGCTCCCCAGAGCCACACTTCTGTCCTCAGTCCACACCCCACCACCTCCCCCAACACACACACACAGTCCTGCTTCCTCCCAGCCTGCACCACGCCGCTCCAGCCGCAGGCTGACGAGTTCCTCCTCCCGGCCGGTCCTCATCTTGCCTTGGGTCTCAGCTCCCATGCCTCCTCCTAGAAAGATTGATTTTCCCGTTATTCATTTATCCCAGTGTGCGTTTAAATCACTTTCGTATTTCTCTATATAGAATTCAGCAGAAGGCAGAGAGAGGGCGGGCACCACAGCACAGCTACTCTGAGCTGCTCTATTCCCTAGGCAGCTCCCTGCCAAGGTGCCTGGGAAGGTGGCAGAAGATGCTTCCAGGACTTGGGCCCCAGCCACCCACGTGGAAGACCCGGATGCAGTTCCAGGCTGCTGGCTTCAGTATGGACCACTCCCGGCCACTGCGGCCATTTGGAAGAGTGAACCAGTAGAGATACAAGTCCCTCTCCCTCTCACCCCGTGCGTGTGTGTGTGTCACTCTCCTCTGCAAATAAACAAGTGAATCTGTTTAAATGAAGACGATGACAGAGAAGAGTGGCCAGGACCCCCGGCTGCCCTGCAGGTCTCTGGCAGGGGCCAGAGGGCAGGCGGACGTGGGGTGAGGGGCACAGAGCACTGACCTGCACCCCTTCCTTTCTCAGCCCACCTCCCCGGATACCTACAGGAAAGCTGTCTGTCATCAACCTCACTCATCAAGGAGTTCAGGGGCAGATGTGCGCTCCTTTGAGACAGGCAACTGCTACACAGAAATCCCCGACCCCCAAGGAACCTTGGGCTCCAAACCTCCATCCTCTCGTGACCCCTCCAGCTACTGCTTCAGCATCGACCCTCTCCCACCACCCAGAGAACACATCCAGGCTGAGCAGTGCCCCTGGAATCACCGGCAGAGCAGACCCCGGGCTGGGGGACTCCACAGGGGCCGAGTCCCAGCCTGGCCTCAGTCTGACTCAGACTGGGCCCCTTACAGAGGACAGAGGGGTATTTGGCTCAAGGTCTGGAGGCTGCAGAGTCCACGTGTGCGCCACCAGCCTCCACTCAGTGGCGTCCAGCGTGGTGAGGGGCTGTCAGCTCAGGCTCACTTCCTTCTCTGACAAAGCCACCCCCCTGATGACCTTGCTAACCCTGGGCACCTCCGGAGACCATCGGCACGGGAGTGAGCTTCAAAACGAGTGCTGGAGGCGCCGTTCCGAGCAGGCTCCTTAGCAGCACGTGCCCCTGGAGTTACTGTGATGGGGAAGTGCACGCCAGCACGGGGCGCCCCACGCGTACAGCCTGTTTACTCGGCTCCTGTGACTGCTAAGACCACCTCCGCAGATCCATCCTCACCCCCATCTCACTCGGTGGCACTGGGAGAGCCCAAGACCCTCAGAATCTCGGTTGGAATTATCAGAAGGTCGAGGAAAAAGCAGAGCTGGGTGGAGGGAATTTTCATCGGCACCAACAGAACTGGAGGCCCGTGACTAAATGGACCACCACCCCCGCCCTGAGATGGGAAGGTAGGGTCCTCTTTGGGCCATGGCCGCTCCCTCCACTCTGGCGGGAAGAGGCATCCAGGTCAAACACGCTTGGGCCAGTGTCACGGTGCAGCCCGTTAAGCTGACACTGGCATCCTAAGTGAGGGCAGGTCCAAACCCCGCTGCTCCACTTCCAGTCCAGCTCCTTGCTAACACACCTGGGAAACCAGCAGAAGTCAGCCCAAGTGCTTGGGCCCCTCCACCCATATGGGAGATCCAGAAGAAGCTTCTAGCTCCTGGCTTCAGTCTGGCCCAGCCCTGGCCATGGCAGCCATCTGGGGAGTGAACCAGCAGATGGAAGACCACTCTCTCTCTCTCTAACTCTGCCTTTCAAATAAAACAAATGTTAAGAAAAAAGACACTGAGGGCAGAGCTCTTAGTGGGGAGCAAAGGGACCGAAGTCAGCCATCTGCAAATATACACTTTCACCACCCTCTCCTCCATGGTGCCTTCACAGCCAAACGACTTGGACCAGGAGAAAGACACTGTGACAAGTGGCATGGCCACTCCACAACTCACAGCACAGGGAGTTCACAGGAGAGGAAGAAGGGACTCCTTGGGGTAGAAGTTCTGCGAGGGACAGCAAACACGAAGGAACCCACTATTGGCTCTTGTTAAAGCCCAGCCACAGAGCCTGCCTGGGTCAGGGTCCACCAGTCTCTGCTTCCATCGGCTTTTTAAAAATATTTTATTCATTTACTTGCAGAGAGATGGAGACAAAGACAGGAAGAGGTACACAGACATCTTCCATCTGCTGGGTCACTCCTCAGTTGTTTGCTATAGCTGGGCCACCTCTAGACCACAGCCAGGAGCCCAGAACTCGACCGAGGTCTCCCCCAGGGGTGGCAGGGAACCAATTACTTGAGCTGTCACCTGCTGCCACCCTCAGTGTGCATTAGCAGGAAGCTGGAATCGGAAGTGGAGGAGCCGGGACTCGAACCAGGCATTCTGACGTGGGCACCCCAAGCAGCACATCCTAACCACTGCACCAATACCTACCCCTATTTCCACCAGGTTTAACCTGCATCACGATTTTCCTGCAATGATAAGTCCAACACTCCAAACTGCACACTCTATCATCTATTTTTTCCTTCTTCCTGTACTTTTGTCATTCTCTATGCAACAATTCACCAGAAACTCAGCATCTGAAGACAGCAGGCGTTAACCAGCTGAGACCTGTGGGTGTCAGAAGTCTGGTCGCAGGTGGCTGGTCACACCCTGCAAGGCAGCAGTGATGGGTCAAGTAGCTGGATCCCTGCCACTCATGTGGGAGACCCGAGTTGAGTTCCTGGCTCCTGGCTTCAACCTTGGCCCTGGTTCGGTGCCAGCCATTGCAGCCATCTGGGTAGTGAACCAGCAGATGGGAGATCTCTCTTTCTGTCTCTCAAATAAATAAAATACATAAACAGCAAGCAGCGACAAACACGTTCATTATGCTTTTAAAGAAAGAGAATACTAAACGGTGTTCATGTCTCTCTCCTTGGTGGCTATGAAGGTAAGAAAATGAGTGGACCAGCCATGTGCCCTATTCTGAGAACTGGTGTTGGTCCTGTTTTCATGCCTGCCTTACAACAGGACCGCAGCAGGCCCTTTGGGATCTCCCTTGTCCCACAAGGGTCCGCCCAGCCGAGGAGGCTCAGGACAACTCAGGGATTCAGAAGGCCCGGGTGTCTGAGGATTCCAGCATGGGGACAGCACTGCCTGACCCCACGGCCAACTCGGCTTTGCTCTGGAGACTCGCTCACCTGGGGAGACTTTCTGTGAAGGTGCTGTTCCCCGTCCTAGGGGTGAGCACCCAGCTGCAGCCGGACAGTTAGGAAGCTCACTGCTTCAATTTCTTTGTTATTGATTTTCTTATTTGAAAGATAGAGTGACAGAGGGAGAAGGAGGGGGAAGGAGGGAAGAAGAGAGGAGGAGGAGGAGAGTGAGGGAAAGAGAGAGAGAAAGAGATCTTCCGTCTTCTGGTTCACTCCCCCAATGGCAGCAACGGCTGGAGTTAGGCCAGGCCAAAGCCAGGAACCAGGAGCTGCACTTGGTCTCCCAGGTGGGTGCAGGGGCTCAAGAACCCGGGTCATCACCTGCTGCCTCCTGTGTGCAATCAGGGAGCTACTGGGAAATGGAGGCTGGGCTCGGCAGCAGGCGTTCTGAGATGTGATGCTGGCATCCCAAGCAGCAGCGTAATGCACTGCACCACACCACCTGTCCCTTTAACTTCCACTTGGAGCTGACGGCAAAGGGCCTAAAGTTGGTTAGAATTCTTTAGCCCCAGTGACAGAGCACTGAAAAGATTATCCTTGAGTTTCCAATTTTGAGAGCTGACATAGGAAACCTTTGATTTCCTTTTAAGATAAATATCTTTTCAGTTATTTTTCCTTTTCTAAATAATTAGTTACACTCAGGATCTGTTCCCATCTGACTGATGGGCACCTTCCAGGTACTCAGGGTGGCAGCAGCTGGCCCATGTGGGGCACTGAGCACTAATGCCGTGGGTTCACAAGCACCACTTATTGACATGTGCACCTGCTAACACCAGTACTCAGCCAGAACACCTTGTTTTTAAACCGGTTTGCAATCACAAAGTGTGCTAATAGTCCAGGACTCACTCACCCTGTCCTTTTGGACTCTTCGTAGTTCTTCAAAGCAAACTCCCAGGGAGCCGGCAAGATCTGTAACACAAAGGAGGCCTCGCCTCACACAATGCTCCCCTTTGCAATGATTGGCATATGTAGAAAACACACGTGTGCAAGATTAACTGGAAGAAGACTTGGTCCCTGTTGCAGGCTGAAGGGTGTCTCCACCAAGAAGGCTATGTTGGAGCCCTCCTCACAAGGCCCTCAGAAAATGGCCTTATAGGGAAGTAGAGCTGTGGCAGAATTAGCTGGGTCACACACCTGGTCACACTCCAAGCAAGGGGCTGGGCCCCCAATCCATTGTGACTGCTGCCCTTGAGAGATGGCAGTGGGGAGAGGTGACTCTTAGGCAGAGATCCACGTAGCCACGAAGGCAGAGATCCACGCACTGCAAGCCATGGAGGCCGAGCTAACAGCAAACCACCAGATGCTGGAAGACAGGAGGGTCCCCTGCACATTTCAGAGGGAGCAGCCCTGCCAGCCCCCGGGGCTGTGAGATAATGCATATCTGCTGCCTGTAGAACTTTGACGACAGCCCTTGACTTTCAAAACCATATCGCTTCAATTGCAGAAACGTGGGGGAAGCAAAGTCAGCAGACGAGCCCACTCATGCACAGTGGGCTTGGTGAGGAGAACTGCCTCTTGCCACAAGCCACGGGCAATGGTGGCTCTTTCTAGGACACTGGCATCTGTTTCTTGTGCTTGTACAAGGCACCACCTCAGACCCTCCAGAGCTCAGAGTGATGTGGGTGGGGTCATCTCCGCTGCTTCTGCAGAGGCCAGAGGGGTCAGACCACAAGCCAGAAGCTGGTCATTGGTCATAGACCCAACACACTTTCTGGCAGCAACAGCCCCTGCTTGTTCCTCTCTCTTTTCCTTTGGCATTCAAATTCTGGTGGTAGGGCAGGTGTTTGGCACAGTGGAGACACTGATTGGAATCTCCACGTGTCATTATCTAAGCACCTGGGTTCAAGTCCCAGCTCCCCTCCCAGTTCCAGCTTTCTGCTAAAGTGCATGCTGGGAGGCAGCAGGTGATGGCTCAAGAACTTCGGTTCCTACCAGCCATGAGGGAAACCCAGACAGAATTCCTGGCTTTGGCCTGGCCCAATTCTGGGTGTTGTGGGTACTTGGGGAGTGAACCATAGACCTGAGCTACTTCTCTCTTTATGACTTTCAAATAAAATGAAAATAAGTTTTAAAAATCAGGGGGCAGGTGTGTGAAGCACAGTGAATCATGGCTTGGGATGCCCACACTGCATATGAGAGTGCCAGGCTTCAAGCCCCAGCTACTCCACTTCCAATCCAGCGTCCTGCTAATGCATACCCTGGGAGGCAGCAGGTGATAGCTCAAGAATTTAGGTCCCTGGCACCAACTTGGGAGACTTGGATTGACTTACTGGCTCCTGGCTTCAACCTGCCCAGTCTTGGCTGATATGTGAGCATTTGGGAAATGAACCAGCAAATCAAAGCTCGCTCGCTCTCTCTCTTCAAGTAAATTAAAATAATTATCTTCCCTGACATAGGTGATAAAACAATGAATAAAATACTTTGTCTGCCATTGATAAAATGCAGAAATGTGCCAACCTCCTAAGAATCGGTCTATAAAGCAAGGATGTGAGCCCTGGGAGAGATACACCTGTAGCTTGGAAAAAAACATTTTCCTAGGGTTATCTTCCCTAACAATAAGAACCAAGTAAGTAGCTGACAAGCACACAAACAGCTTATTCATCATCTCACTTCTACACTCGCCCTGCACGGTGCCCACAAGGGTCTTGCATCACAAACTCCACCTGTCTCAAGAGCTGCCTTAAAATCACCCAGCCTGGGCCCCAGAAAACCTGGCGTCCCCCTTCGGGGACAACACCGCAACTGTCCCAGTGGTGTCCTCTGTCCTGCAGGCTGCACGAGTGTGGCTCTGCTTCACGCCCAGGCTGTCAGTGATCTTCAGGAGCTTCAAGGGTCCCCACCCCTGGCTTTGGTAAACAGGAAGCCCGATGTCAGCAGGGTGTTCATTCTGCACGGCTCAGCAGGAGCCGCCCCCCCGTCTGCCCTGGCCACAGCAGTTACCTGCAGGTGGACACTTGCCTAGGGCTGGTTCAATCAGAGCTGTGATACGGGTGTGATACTGGGGCTGGGGTGTTGTCAGTATACAAAGCTGAGCTTCCCAGCAGATACACAAGGCGACGATAGGAGAGGCAGCGTTCTCCTACCCCACACTCAAGTGGGTCTGCCACCTTTCAGTGGCTTCAGCAAGCACACTAAGAAAGGCAGGAGCGCAGGCACCTGGCAGAGCAGTTAAGGCCGCACTCGGGACACTGTGGCCCATACCGCAGTGCCTGGGTTTGAGTCCCAGTGCTGCTCCTGACTCCAGCTTCCTGCTAATATAGATCGTGGAAGGCAGCAAGTGACGGTTCCCGTGCTTGGAATTCTGTCGCTCACTTGAGAGATGCAGACTGAATTCTTGTCTCTTGACTTTGGCTGCTGTGGGCACTTGGGAAGTAAATCAGTAGAAGGAGATCTCTCTGCGTCCATCTCTGTCTTTGCCTTTCAAACAACAAAACAGAAACACATGGGCAGGTGAATCATACTTGGGAGGCCCACATCCTGTATCAGAGTGCCTGGTTCAAGTCCCAGCTGCTCCGCTTCATGCTAATACATCCTGGGAAGTAGCTGGTGACAGTTCAAGTACTTGGGTCCCTGACAACCATGTGAGAAACTCAGATGGAGCTTCAGGCTTTCGTGTTTGACCTTATCCAGCTCTGGACGTTATGGGCATTTGAGAGCCAATGGATGGAAGATTCCCCACCACCACCTCTCTCAAATCAATGAAATTTTTAAAAAGCACTTTTTTAAAAAAATGACTACACACTTAAAAGAAGTGCATAAGTTTCCAGCCAGGCTGGCCCACGTGAAGGTTACCAAGCTCTGGTACTAACAGCTGACGCTGTCTGTGTGCTGGCTGCGGGCTGGGTGCCATTCAGTGCACTTCCCAGGGACCCTTGCACACAGTGCTTCCAACAGCCCTGTAGAGGGGCCGGCATCATTACCTAAGCCTACTTCACAGAGGGAGAAGCACGGGCCAGGGAAGTCAGCTGGCTGACCACGGCTATGCAGGTACAAACAGCAGACTTGGAAGCACACGCTTCCCTTGAAGACAGCAGAAGAGACAGAGCACCTGGGCCTTGCAGAACTACAGGAGCCAGATCCTCTGCTCAGACTCCTCCCACCCCCCCCCCCCTGCCCTGGGGAATATGCACCTGCACTGTGGCAGTTTTCCCAGAGGGAGAGACTGGCACCATCATGCTGAGCGTGGAGGGCAGGGCCGGCCGCCTGCAGCCCGGAGCCCTCAGAAATGCGGGCACTGAGCTCCAGAGCCTGGGCTCCACAGCATCCGTGCCTGCAGCGCCTGTAGTTGCCCCAGCTCACGTCCACCTGCACCTCCCCGGGCTTTCTCGGGGGTTTGCTGCCAAGGCCATGCTTATAGCCCGCGAACACTGGGATTCGTCAGCCCCTAACGAGACGTCCAGGCTTCCTCACGGAGGATGAAGGAAGGATGCCTGTCAAACATGGAGAGGAACAGATCATTGCGGGCCACGAACGCTGAGCTGCGGGCTCAGACCGAATCCAGAATTCGCAGGAGTCGCACACCACACCACGGGGCTAGAGGAGGACCCGGGGATGCCGCGGACTCCGCCAGTCGTCCCCACCCCGGCCCCCACCGGCCCTGTGCTGCTGGGTTTGGTGCATCCTCCTCGCAAGTCCTGCCACCCCTGGCCCCAGCTGGCTCAGAAGTGTCAGCGCAGCGTCCCCTGGGGCTCCAAGCTCCCTCACTGGCAGGGACGTGTCACGGACGTCCCCAAGTCCCTCCAGCTCTGGCGCAGCCCCGAGCTCACAGCTGGTACAGAGCACCTTGCAGACGACAAGGACGGGTTGAGAAGTATTTTATTTGAAGAGCTTTTCCTCCACAGTCCTAGAGCTATACAAAGAGTGACTGCTGCTACAGAGAGTGCTCTCCTGGGCGTCGCTGCAGTTAAATGAATCGTATGACAATGTGCACATGTTTAAGCCACACTGGAAACTGGAGACTCAACACAACCTTTTCAACACAGAGAGCAGCAGTCATAACAGAACCTAGCTACTCATTCTACAGATTATCATTTTTCCCTAAAGTGACTACTAAGTACAGGTATGAATGTAACATAGATTCGGTTATAAAGTGCCCTAGTCTTAAATCTTTTTTTATTAGAAAAAAAAAAAAAAGACACAATAGTTCAAATCACATTTTCCTTTTCTTTACCAGAAACGCTGACAACCATTTGAGAAGTCATCAACCAACCCTAAAAAGTCCTTTCAGCTCACCTCCTGCTCTACAAAATGGCCCCATCTTTTACATTCACTTTCTCTATAGGAATGGATAGAAAAGGTTAGGTGAGGAGGCTGGGTGTGCATTTCCTAAATCAACACAAGAAAAGGCAAACTGATACTTTACATAAATGAAAGTGAAAACAAATACTCTTAAGTGAAAACCACCTGTTGATCACCGTCAGGAAGGCCACACCCAGTGACCCCGAGTCCAGCCTAGCACTTCACTCACCGTTTTACAGAGCTGTTCACGGGTGGGGCTCCCCTCTGCCCAGGAGCCCGCATCCCTGGCCGGACTCCTCTTCCCGCTGGTCCCACCGCCCCCCCCCCCCAGCCCTTGCTGTAAGGGCGGGGGTCCTTGGTCTTTTTAAATAAGGCAGATTACATGGAAGTGGAATAGAGAAGACTAAGAAAAGCAGTAAGAAAAAAAATCACACGGTAAAATACAAAACGCAGCACGTGACGCTCACATGCAAAGAAACACTGGTTCGCGACGCATCCAGTGGGGAATCTCGAAGCAAGGCCACCAGCCTGGAAAGCGCCAGCTGTGCCCAACGACAACAGGCGGCTTTGAGAAGGACCTCCTGGGTAAGACAAGGGCGGCGAGCCCTTTTCCTGGCCTGTAAGCTCTTCAAGGTCAAGAGCCGTGGCTTATTCGTGTCTGTCCTCCCAGGTCTTAGCACTGTCCTGCCCGCGACAGACCCGTGGTCAGTGTTCTCAGTCAGCCAGCCCACTGCTTGCACAGCCACCCTGGCTGGGTCCGAGCCTCCGGACGCCCTCCCTATCGTGACCAAGGAGGGATGGCAGACAGAACCTGGCACTCTGCTGGTGACAGACACTTGTGAGCACGGGGCTGACCTGGATTCTTGGCCCGAATCCCAGCACAGAGGAAGGAACACCAGCATGCCCACAGAACGCCACCTTAACGTCAGGTGGCACAGAGGCCCCATTCATGGTCTAAGAAAAAGGCATCGGTACTCACCCTGCTCCCCCCAACTGCTGGGCCGGCCCGCAGGCGGCGTCCGGCCACCACTCGTCATATACCTGGCTGATCAGGAACACCACCGCTTTGCCACTCAACTGACCTCTTTGGCCCAACAGGGAGTGTCACAATTCCACTTGGAAATCTGAACACACCGCATCGGCAGTACTCCACAGGCAACTGCTTACCAAAGAGACCAACTGAATTACTCGCAGAGAAAGAACATCGACCATCCCAGTACAGTTCCAAGGGACAGCTAAGGCAACAGAGAGTACTTGGGGTCTTGGGTTTAAAAACAGGAGAGTTCAATTCTCTTTGGTTTCTGCTCTTTTTAAGCCATGTGTTTGTGTCTTACTATTATCCATGTCCTGTCAGTACTTCATTGCTATGACCTAACCGCTACCATCTAAATAATCCACTCCTGCACATTCCTAAGAAAACATTTCAAAGGACGGAAACAGGAGAGGCCATAAGCAAAGACGGAAGAGTGTCAGGGAGGAGCATACTTCCTTCCCACCGCCCTTGGCTCAGGCCTCGCGTGCTCCCACTCAGGGCAGTCTTTGTAGGACGCGGTGCCCTGGCCGGTGCTCCCGGCACGTCATAAAAAGACAGAACACTCGCAGCAGAGAGATACTGTCAAGGTGAGAAGGAAAGTCCAGGGGGCTGAAAGGAAGCGCCCAATGAAGCATCGCTTTCACTCATAGGTAGAGTCTTCCGCACAACACTGGCACCAGCAAAAGAACAGCACTAAATAAAAACTGGTGACGACATGACAGTGTGTTTGGTGTGCACAGCAGGAAGGATGGGATCCCAAAACCCACAGGCTGGTCTCCACCATGCCCCCAGCCCTGCTCGGGACCCAGACCAACAACTGCTTGTCCAAAGTCTTTTATCTGGGAGAGAGCTGTAACACGCAAGCACACATACATCCATGTATACATATCAAACCGGATTTGTCAAACCGCTTTGTGCATCCGCAGAGACCTTCATTTGGTCCAAGAACCTAATTGTTGGCATGAACAGACCCAAAGAATGTTGTCAGGAATAACTGGTTGGCAGAAATAATACGGTGTTGCACACAACCTGGTTATTTACAAGCTAATCTCCACCTGTTTGTCTAATACTAACTCAGCTGACCCGAGTATTCTGCATATGCAGGATTAAGCCTTCCAAAGTCAAGCTCAGGACAGGTGTTTGGAGTTAAGCTGCCAGCAGAGAGGACCACAGGCCACATCGGAATGCCTGGAGTAGACACCCAGCTCCCGCTCCTGCTCCCAGCTTCTTGCTAATGCGCGCCCTGGGAGGCAACAGTGATGGCTCAAGCAGTCGGGTTTCTGCCAGCCACGTGGGAGTCCTATCTTGAGTTCCTGGCTCCCGGCTGTAGCCCAGTCCCATGCCAGCTGCTGTGGGCATGTGGGGAACGAACCAGCAGACAGAAGCATGTGCTCACCTGCTCTCTGTCTCTCTCTCCCCATCGCCTCTGCCTCTAAAGAAACAGAAAAAAATCTACAGTAACAAAAGTTAACACTATCTAAAATGAAATAAATTAGGTTTCGAAATATATGTAATGAAACAGGTGACTGGAAATTCAATTCTACAATGATTATAAGTTAAACCTATTAGTTAAGTACCATGCCCAGGAAGATTTCAGGTTTTTTTTTTTTTTTTTTTTTAAAGCTTAACATTTGAAAAGAAATGAATATGGCTTAGAAACACTTGAATAACATTCAGAGTGGACTGTGGAGAAGAATATTTGATGAGAGGATACAAAGACCTGTATCCATGTCTAAAATGCAGATTTGCCTCATTTTACCTAACAGAAGTGTTCCTGGAAAGTTGTGCAAATAGGAGTTCTGTATCTAGACCCTTGTTTTACATTTATAGAGGCCACGGTGTAAAGAAACCCTGTAGCCAGCCCTGTGACAGGGGAGACAGCTCAGCAGACGTGGCCAGCTCCCTGCAGGGTGACAGCTGGAGCCGCCCACCAAGCTGCTGGGACTTCCCAGAGCGACG
Source organism: Oryctolagus cuniculus (assembly GCF_964237555.1). Taxonomy (NCBI): domain Eukaryota; kingdom Metazoa; phylum Chordata; class Mammalia; order Lagomorpha; family Leporidae; genus Oryctolagus; species Oryctolagus cuniculus. The sequence continues at coordinate 124,924,800 of NC_091440.1, read as the reverse complement.
CTCGCTCGCTGTCAGGGACGTGAGTCTGCCTGCCACTTGTGCAGAAAGAGGGTCTCCAGGCCACGGGTTCCCTGGTTCTGCTGCAAAATGCCAGAGGACTGCAGAGGGTGCCTTGCAATCACAGGAACATCTCCCCAGGGCGGAGCAACGGGATCCTAAGGAAAGCTGCCCTGCGGCGGAAGCATTCACTCACTGCCAACTCTAAGCCGAGCTCTTATCACACCAACACCCAGGGCAAGTGAAGCGCTTAGCCGATTTCAGGAATGCCATCGGTGGCTGTCCCCTTCTCTCCGAGCCACTGCCCCTCTCTCCAGCACAAATGTTCTCTGCCATCCTCACCTTAGCACACACAGCAAAACAGACATGAAAAGCTCAGATTAAATCAGACAGCTGCCAGACATCAACGTGATAAAGTTGGGTTTTCGGTCTTAACAACTAAGTCCAATACATTCAATGAAAGTAACTCTTACGGGAAAAAAAATTTCTCATCTGGTGTTCCCATCCTATGTAAATTTGTGACTCCATTTTTGAAATGGATGCTAATTTCCATCCCTTCCCACAAATCCTCTTTTAAACAATACTGGCCGCCTGGCTCCTGTGACCCCATAAATGTTCAACCTGCCTCACAAGGGCAGAAGAACTTCCGTGTGTTTATGTCTGAGCATTCACAATGGAAAAAAAAAGGGGGGGGGGGACACAGTGGAGACTGCTTCTATGGGAATTCTGGGGGGACTGATTGCCGGGAAGGGGTCATAGGGGTTCCTTGGTGTGAGTTTCCTGGAAAGCCACAGGCAGGTCAACTATCTGCACACAGAACCCTGTTGTAAACACTCTAGAAGCTCACACGGCTGTGACAGGGGCCGGGGACACAGAATGGCAGTGGCAAAGGGAGGCTGGTGGAGCGAACTCCCACCACAAAGGAAATCTGAAATGTGAAAGGGACAGAAGGTATTTCAAGTGACCTGGACGAAGCGGATTTTCCAATCGCCTTGAGCACTCACGTCCATCACTGCCTTTGGCCCTTGACCCACGCACTCAGCGGATCCGCTCGTCAGTGATTGGCCCGAGAGGATCACGTCTGGATGAACACATTATCATGGATTTGCTCCCATCATTTAAGAACCAATAATTTAAAAAATAACGATGGTCTCTTTTTTTCCCTCGCGTTTTCAAGTAATTAGTTCAAGTAAGCTTATGTACAGCTGGAACTGGATACACGCGGCCTACAGCTCCCCTTTAAAACACGGACACCCCATCGTCTGGGTCTCAGCCAGGCCCCCTCCTGGCACCGGCTGGCTCAGGCTTCTGCCTTGTTGGGCAGGTAAAGCGAGGAGACCAGCAGGTTGTGGCCAAAGGCCGGGAAGCGGCGGAAGGCCTCCCAGCTGTCGGCGAAGATGTTGTACTTGAGGAAGACCCGGTGCTCCAGGCTGGTGGACAGGGTCACGTCTCTGCTCATGATGTAGATGCCGTCGTTGTGCAGCGCGCACGTCAGGTTCAGGCCCGACTTGGACGTGTTCTCCTTGAGGTAGAGCCACTGGCGGCTGACGGTGTTGTAGGACTGCACGGTGAGCATGTCCTCGCTCTGGCTGCCCCTGCGGGTGGGCCCCAGCTCGTGCAGGCAGCCCCCCACGATGTAGATGGTCTCCTCCACCGACACCATCTGCTGCTTGCGGATGTGGACGTCGCACGTCTCGAACAGCGTCCAGACGTCGGCCGAGGGGCAGTATTGCAGAATGTTCATGTTCCGGTCTGCAGAGAGAGAGAGCGGCAGAGGCTGACGCGCGCGGCCCCCCGGTGGCCGCGGCCGCGGACACACACAGCAGCCCGGGAAAAGTGGGGGCTGCAGAAGCAGCGTGCGGGAGACCCCTGTGGATTCATCCTCAGCCACCTCCCCCTGCCGTGCGCCCCCTCTCCGGGACCGGGCTGGAGTGGCTAAGGCCGGGGAAATGAGCCACTGTGACGTGGGCGCAGGCGCTCATCCCCAGCACCTGCGCCTGCACACCTCGGAGCACCAGGTCAGCGTGAGGAGAGGGAGGACTTCAGCGCACAATCAGTGACAGCCCAGCACCCCCGGCAGGCACCAAGGCCTGGGCGCACCACGGCTCACATCCGGAGAAACGAGCCTCACGCCTGCCTGCTGCCAGGCCCGAGACTCGCCTGGCACTGCTATATTGCAGCCGGGACACAGGCGAGACACGGAGGGCAACCCCCCCCCCCCAACCCGAACAAGAGGCAGCTGGCTCCTGTGGGGATAAAAAGCAAACACTACAGGGGTGGATGCTCTGACCTCACTTTTTTTTTTTTTTTTTTTTTTTTTTTGGACAGGCAGAGTGGACAGTGAGAGAGAGAGAGAAAGGTGTTCCTTTTGCCGTTGGTTCACCCTCCAATGGCACCCGCAGCCGGCATGCTGCGGCCGGCGCACCGCGCTGATCCGATGGCAGGAGCCAGGAGCCAGGTGCTTCTCCTGGTCTCCCATGGGGTGCAGGGCCCAAGCACCTGGGCCATCCTCCACTGCACTCCCTGGCCACAGCAGAGAGCTGGCCTGGAAGAGGGGCAACCGGGACAGAATCCGGCGCCCCGACTGGGACTAGAACCCGGTGTGCCGGCGCCGCAAGGCGGAGGATTAGCCTAGTGAGCCACGGCGCCGGCCCTGACCTTACTTTTAATTGTTATTTTCTTCAAGGAAAAAAAGTTGCATGCTCTCTCTTTTTTGAAAAATGCTTGTGGTGCCAATTCAGGTCCTGGCTGCTCCACTTCCCATCAAGCTGCCTGCTAATGCACCTGGGAAAGCACAGGAAGATGGGCCAGATGGGCCCCTGCACGCCCGAGGAAGGCCGGGTAGAAGCTCCAGGCTGCTGGCCCAGCAGCCCATGCTGTTGCAGCCATTCAGGGAGTGAACCAGCAGGTGGGAGATCTCTCTCTGCCTTTCAAATGAATAAATCTTTGTTTAAGAAAGAAAAATGTTAGCAAATTATATAATATCTAGCTTGGCTTTTCTTCTTTTAAATTATTTTGTTCCCTTTTCTCCTCCATGAAAGAATAACTGGAATATTTTAGCCTCGATAGGGGAAAAAAATGTCACAAATTATCAGAAAAAAAGAAGCTTGTGTTTTGTCATTTCTGTTTAAACCAACAACCACACCTATCAGTGGAGGAGACGGCTTGGCTTGAGAACTGGCACGAGCCGGGTGTGCGGTGTTCTGCCTGCTGTGGAAGCTGCCAGGACACCGCGCTCCTCGTCTAGGGCTCAGCTCCTCCCCTAGCCCTTCCTCCGGAGACAGAACCCCCCACACCCACCCATACACAGAGCTGGCAGCGCCTAGAGCACTCCACAGCCATATGTGGTCAGGACTCGAGTACCTCCTTAGGAGGGCACAGAGAGAAGCCAAGTCCTGGGCGTGCCGCTGGCCCTGTGCCTGCACGAGTCTCCCAGCTGTTGCAGCTTTGACAAAACTGTCTTGCAGGTTTCTATCCACACTAGCTCTGTTTCTTAAATGCCACTGCTGCGGTCACACTCACTCTGGTAGACAGCCCCAGGGAGTCTGGGTACTCATCTATCAGAGTGCCCCTCTGCACCTGACCCTCTGCCCACAGAGTAAAGGGCTCATTCCAGGGAGGCGTCCAGAGGGTACTTCTAGGTCTCCCCAGGTCTCTCTAAATGTTTTCTCTCCTCCCTCAACAAAAGCTCAGACCCTGACAAGGTGGTTTGAGATGGTGGGACGGACAATCGTCTAGGCTTTACACTCACCATCGGTTCGAAGTTTGAACAATCACTTTTCTCCCCTTTACAGCTACTACTACTTTCTACTGAATGTCTTTTCTATTTTTTTTAAGATGTATCTATTTATTTATTTATTTGAGAGGCAGAGTTACAGGTCAGAGAGAGGGAGAGACAGAAAGAAAGGTCCTGCATCCTTTGGTTCACTTCCCAAAGGGCTGCAACAGTCAGAGCTGGGCCAATCTGAAGCCAGGAGCCAGGAGCTTCTACGACACGACACGGCACCAGCCCCTGAATGTCTCTCTAATTCTTTAGTGCTGGCAAAGAATTAAAATAATCAAACAGCCATCACAGAAACCATAAAGTATTATTTCCTGAATTATAAAAGTCTCACCAGCATAGGAAGTCAGAAGGCCAGGAATCCACCTTTATGGATTTTTGTGGGGGGTGGGGTAACAGTTATGACGACTTATTTCAGAATAAATAAGTTAGGAAGTGCAGGAAGAGCTGAGCAGAGCACAAGCCACTGCCCTGTCGCAGAGCCTCAGGAAATGAGCTCTCGACCCCTTCCGCAAACACCGCTCCGTCCGTGGCACTGGCCACCCCTGCATGGATTTGGCACAGGGAATCCAGGAGAGAAATGACAGTGGGTGGCCTGAGTGAGGAAGGGACACCGGGGTGGCTTGCGCGGCTACGGAACACACAAGGGCTCTCCAGGTCAAATCTAGAGTATTTGCTCAGCAAGGGTAAACGCCGGCTGGGAAATCTACCAGTGGAGTAGACCTCGGGTTACAGGGAGAACTCAGCAGGGCTGGGGGGACGTCGGGGGACAGATGTGAGAAGTCAGCCCTCGGGGTGGGGGCACCGTGTGATGTCAGACCTCTGCAATGTCAGGGGGACACAGTGTGATGATGTCAGTGCTCAGTGGGGGGGACACAGTGTGATGGTGTGATGATGTCAGCCCTCTGCAATGTCAGGGGGACACAGTGTGATATTGTCAGACCTCAGCAATGTAGGAAGACACAGTGTGATGATGTCAGCCCTCAGCAATGTGGGAGGACACAGTGTGATGATGTCAGCCCTCAGCAATGTGGGAGGACAGTGTGATGATGTCAGACCTCAAGACCTCAGTGTGGGGGGGAACAGTGTGATGATGTCAGCCCTCGGGGGAGGGGCACAGTGTGATGATGTCAGCCCTCAGTGGGGGTCACAGTGTGATGATGTCAGCCCTCAGCGGGGGGGCACAGTGTGATGATGTTAGCCCTCGGTGGGGGGCACAGTGTGATGATGTCAGCCCTCGGTGGGGGTCAAGTGTGATGATGTCAGCCCTCAAGAGCACCATGGGGAGGGGGTGTCGGGGGACAAGGGTGATGACACCAAGTCACAGGATGCACCAAGTGTCACTCAGTCTAGGGAGGAATCAGAATTCTGAGAAATGTTCAGAAGTGAGCACTGACTTACCTGGGACAAAACAGAGAAAGAGAACAAGAAAGAACGAGAGCGACAGGTGTGGGAACTGGGCTTGCTACAGCTGTGTCTAAGCACAGAAAAGTGATCCTTGTAACCAGAACTCCAATGTTGAAGTACAAGAAACGACTATAAGTCTCATATTTTTTTCACTCATTTGTAAAGAAAAAGCTGGCGAGTGTTGTCAGTGTACAGGAACTCACATGGGGCACTGGGAATACCCCACGAGTGAAGAAAACACGGAGCAAAATAAAGCACGTGGAGGCAGGTGTCTGCCTAGTGGGTAAGACGCTACGATGTCTGGCAGTGCCCCACATCCGAGTACCTGGGTTCAATTCCCCAGCTCTGCTAAAGCACACCCCGGGAAGTAGTGCTAATGGCTCAAGTACTAGGTTCCCTGCCAGGCGTGTGGCAGGTCTGGATTGAACTCCCAGCATGCAGCTTGGGGTCGGCACGTGGGACGTGAACTAGCAGATGGGGGAGTCCTCTTCTTCCCCACCACCCCACTCCCTGGTAAAACACGTTCAGGCACTCTGTCTCTGTCTCTCTGGATATACCCCAGCTGATTGGTGACCCCAAAATGTCATCCACCTCCTGATCCCTGGAACCTGTGACTAAGACCTGAGTTGGAAAAAGTGTCTCTGCACACAGCAGTTGAGGATCTTGACATGAGATCACCCTGGGCTACTCAGGTGGGCCCTAGTTCCAATGACAGGTGTCTTTACAAGGGCCAGACGATGACAGCCACACAGGAAGACAGAAGCAGAGCCTGGCTGTGTGAAGGTGCAGGAGGCCAGCGGGGACTCTCCCTGGAACCTTCCCAAGGAGCATGGCCTTGCTGATGCCTTGATTTCCAACCGTAGGTCCCAGAACTGTGAGAAAACACAGTCTTTGTTAGCCACCAAGCTCACACTCAGCCATGTGGCAGCCACACAGGAAGGAGACAGACACATGGCCCACCACTATCCCCTGCAAATCTACTGTCTAGAGGCAGGCATCAGGAATCTGCTGGCTGCCGGCACTGTGGCATAGTGGGTAAAGCCACTGCTTGCAGTGTCAGCATCACACAGGCACCAGTTCGAGTCCCGGCTGCTCTACTTCCGATCCAGCTCTCTGCTATGGCCTGGGACAGCAGAAGATGGCCTAAGTGCTTGGGCCCCTGCACCCACATGGGAGACCTGGAAGAAGCTCCTGGCTCCAAATCAGCCCAGCTCTGGCCATTGTGGCCATTCAGGGAGTGAACCAGCAGATGGAAGGTATCTCTCTCTCTCTGTGTCTCTCCTCTCTATGTAACTCTGACTTTCAAATACATAAATAAATCTTTAAAAAAAAAAATCTGCTGATGGCCAGCCCTGTGGTGCAGCAGGTTAAGCTGCCGCATGTCTGGGTCCTGGCTACTCCACTTTGATTCCAGCTCCCTCCTCCTGGCCTGGGAAAAGCAGCAGAAGACGATCCAAGTGTTTGGGCCCCTGCCACCCACATGGAAGAGCTGGAAGAAGCCCCTGGCTTTGACCTGGCCTAGCCCTGGCCATCTGGGGAGTGAACCAGCAGATGGAAGATCTTTCCGTCTCTCCCTCTCTATCTGTAACTCTTTCAGATAAATAAATCTTTTTTTTTTTTAATCTTCTGCTGTCACATTCACAGAAAGAGTAAATCAGAGGTTCATGAAATACTTCCCATCTGATTTCTTCCAGCATAAATCCCCCAACCAGACACACCTGGACGTGCTGAGAACTTTATCACCAGTGAGAGCACTCCTAGTGCTGGATTCCTGCCCTGCGCGCGTAGGGGTCGCTCACAGTCTGCAAGGGGGTCTGCCACGGCTGTCGTTAGCAGGGTGGGAGGGCTCCATCCTGCACATGTTGCACCACAAAGGGGTGCAGGGTAACTTCACTGCCAGACTCAGCGGTGACTGCACTCCCTTAACGGGGCCAAAGTCCCTAGTGTGCGGCTATACCTTTTCTACAAGGCCTAGGCTCTCTAGGGTCAGACAAACCAAATGCACAAAGAAATGCGCCTGGCCCAGGGGCAACCCGGAAGTGGCTGCTGTGAGGGTGAGGGGTGGACAGGAAGGGGAAGGCCTGGCGTCATCCTTCCTGCCACACCACACTGCCTGCCGACACCAGGGCGTGAGACCTCTCTGTCCCCAGAACAGCAGTATAAAGCATGCTGGAGAGAGACTGTCTATTCCCAAATTCTCGACCACAAACTGCCGACCCTCACAAGCGACAAACACACGTGCACAGGTTCATACCCAGCACATGCACCCCCCCATCGCCGGTCGGCCCAGAATCCTCCTGGAGCTGTGTCAACAGCGCTCTCCCCGCCTCGGACGCGCTGGCACTCACACAGGGAGGAATGACAGCGAGACCTCCAGCTCGGAGGGGACAGAGGCTGTGTTCCCAGCTGCTCCAAGGACACACCCCACCCAAGAGTGCCCAGCCTCAGAGAGCAGCAGAGAGGGCAAAGCAGTCCCCACGGACCAGGCCCAGCCACACCACCAGGCGGCTCACGACAAGGCTGTGCTTCGGAAGCAGAAAGAACACAGGCGCTTCCTTCATAGCTCCCCTACCTTGTTCAACTTCCACGTTCATACAAAGTCATCAGAGACCCCTCCCATCCCAAACACCCCACCCACACAGATGCGGAAATATTCAGTATTTCAAGCATGGAGTCGCACACACACACGCTGGGAGCTTCCGCCCGCCCCAGGCCGCCCCCGTGAACACGGAAGTAGACCCACGCAGGTCCTTCGCTTACCTCTGGTGGTATAGCCTCCAATGACATAAATCTTCCCCTTGCATTCGCACGCAGAAAACTCAGCCAGCGGATTCGGTAAGGGTGCCACAAAATTCCAGGCGTCCTGCTCGGGATTGTAACACTCAACGTTAGACACGGCCTGCCCGCCGACGGCGTAGAGCTTTGAGTTAACAGCCACAAGCTTGAAGTTGGACCTGAAAGACAGACACAAATAGCCTTCTTCTTTCTTGTCTTTTAAGATTGATTTATTTATTTGAAAGGCAGAAATGTAGAGACAAAAGGAGAGAGAGAGAGACAGAGGGAGAGAGAGATCTTCCAATCCCTGGTTCACTCCACAGATGACCGCAACAGCCAGGGCTGGGCCAGGCCAAAGCCAGAAGCTTCTTCCAGGTCTCCCATGTGGGTACAGGGGTCCAAGGACTAGGGCCATCTTCCACTACTTTCCCAGGCACATTAGCAGGGAGCTGGACTGGAAGTGGAGCAGCCGAGACTTGAACTGGCGCCTATTTGGTATGCCAAGTTTGCAGCTGACAGCCTAACCTGCTACTACTCCACACCGGCCCTGCCATCAGCCTTCTGATCACTAAGCTGTGTGATGATAGAGTGAGGGACGAGAGGGGAACGTGGAAGCAGCTGGACACTTGAAGACAGTTAGCTTCCTGAATTCTTCCGCAACTGGGGTCCATTCTACCGGAGGACAGAGAAATGAGGGGCTGACTCCTCAAACGTCACCCCATCCCCAGGATTCCACAAGAGCAGCGCCCTGTCCAAACATCAGCAACACAAGTACTAACCTCACACAGCACTAGGCCAAGAGCTAGGACGCTTTCCTCCCCTCCCCTCCCCCCCTCCCCTCCCCTCCCCTCTCCTCTTCTCTCCTCTCCTCACAGACGAAACTCAATTAATACACTCAGCCCCGGCATCTGGGTCTTCCACACCCATGGATTCAGCCAAATGTAGACTGGAAATACTAAGAAAACTGACTATCTGCATTGAACACGTACAGACTTATTATTATTATTATTATTATTTTTGCCTTGCCATGACTCCCTAAGCAGTAAAGCCACACTTTACACGGCAGTGGATATTAAAAGTAACCTATGTGGGGTGGGCATTGCACTACAGCACAGTGAGCGGCTGCTTGGCCTCCCTTATCAGAGTGGCTGGTATGGAGGCCACCTCTGCTTCCAATCCAGCTTCCTGCTAGTGCGCCTGCGAGGCACTGGATGACAGCTCAAGTGCTTGGGTTCCTGCCACCCACATGGGAGACCCCGATGAAGTTCCTGGTTCCTGACTTCTGCCTGGCCCAGCCCTGGCTGTTGTAGCCTGTGGGGAGTGAATGGGCAAGTAGAAGATCTCTCTCTCTCTCTTCCTCCCTCTCTCTGTCATTTTCCCTTTCAAATAAACAGATATTTTTTAAAAAGTAACCTATAATTTTTTAAAAGATTTATTTACTTGAAAGGCAGAATTACAGAGAGGCAGAGGCAGAGGCAGAGACAGAGAGAGAGAGAGAAGGAGAGGTCTTCCATCAGATGGCTCACTCCCCAGTTGGCCACAATGGCCAGAGCTGCATCAATCTGAAGCCAGGAGCCAGGAGCTTCCTCTGGGTCTCCCACGTGGGTACAGGGGCCCAAGCACTTGGGCCATCTTCTACTGCTTCCTAGGCCACAGCAGACAGCTGGATTGGGAGAGGAGCAGCCGGGACTTGAACCGGTGCCCATATGGGATGCCAGCACTGCAGACGGTGGCCCCACCTATAGATAATGTAAAGTATACAGAAAGGGGCCAGCGATGTGGTGCAGTGGATTAACACCCTAGCCTGAAGCGCCGGCATCCCATACGGGCACCAGTTCAAGACCTGCCTGCTTCACTTCCAATCCAGCTCTCTGCTGTGGCCTGAGAAAGCAGTAGAGATGGTCCAAGTCCTTGGACCCCTGTAGCCACATGGGAGACCCGGAGGAGGCTCCTGGCTTCAGACTGGCACTGCTCTGGCCGTTGCGGCCAGCTGGGGAGTGAATCATCAGATGGAAAACCTCTCTCTCTCTCTCTCTGCCTCTCCTCTCTCTGTGTAACTCTGACTTTCATATAAATAAATAAATCTTTAAAAAAAAATGTATACAGGAATGTTGTGCACAAGTTCTATGCAAGTACTAGGCCATTTATAGAAGGGATTTGAATATCCGTGGACCTCGGTATCCAAATGGGGCCCCAGCACCCATACCCCATAAATACCAAGGGCAACTGTGCTTCCTGCTAGACAGAAAAGGGTGGAGAAATGCACCCACTGCACCCCTTCCCTTGCCTCTCTCCATCAGAATGGTGACATCATTGCTCCCAGTGAGCGGGGAAGCTCCATCCTGGGGCACACACGGTGCTGCCCAGACAAGACTGGCAAACGCAAAGGGCAGCTGCTAAAGGATGGTTTGGGAGACCCCTTAACCCCCAGGATCCCCGAGCACATCAGCCCCTCCTCCTCTGAATGGCATCTCCTTTCTCCCCTCCCCCCCTTTTTTTAGAGGCAGTGGTTTACTCCTCAGGCAGCCTCAACAGCCGAGATGAGGTCAGGCAGAAGCCAGGAGCCGGAGATCAGTCCACGGCTGCCACGTGGATGCACAGAACCCAACCACCGGAACCACCACCGCTGCCTCCCAGGATCTGCATCAGCAGGAAGCTGGAGTCTCGCCCACCGCCAGGCGTGGAAACCCAGCAACCCAATGCAGGCTGCAGGCTGCAGGCGTCTTACCTGGGAGGGGGGCGTCTTAGCCTCTCACAGTGCTACCTAACGTGTAAGATGAGGAGCCTGTGCAATGAACCAAGTACAACAGCAACACAGCCTTCTCAGGCTCCCTATACACGCGACCCCTACAGACGGCCCGATCAACAAGTGTGCCTGTGTCCTAACAGAACACCCTTTTACGGAGAGAAATACCCTGGTGTCAAGCCCTGTGTCCGTCCCAGCACGAAACACTGCTACTCAGCTTCAGAGGCCAGGCAAGTCTGGCGATAGGGAGGGACCTGTTTGTTTCAGCAAAGCACACAGGGACTGACCGGCCCTCAGAGAGCCAAGAAGGGTCGCGTCTGCCATGGCTGAGTCAAGTCGGCTGTGATGCACGCCCCAGCCACAGTTCCCAGAGGACGTGTGGCAGCGTGGTGCAGCAGCAAAGGCCACAGTGCGAGTGAGGAGATACCGTTCTGGCCCCAGGTCTGCGGCAGGCAGCCACTGACCCTGCTCCAACCGTGGGGATCACACTGATGGCAAGCTGGCTGGGCACTTCCACCAAACAGCTCCTCAGAAGGCACAGGGAGCTGAGACACTCTCCACGCCATCCCAGCGTATTCCGGTGTAGTAACAAGAATACCACAGCAGGGGTCCTGACGTCCAAACCTGCCACTTTACCTATGTGACGCTGAGCAAGCCACTTATCCAAACAAAAACCACAAGCACATTTGGCACTAACTGCGGACCACACACATTACACAAGTATTGCAGTTTCTCATGTTTTTTAGTGTGAAATAAAGATGCTAGATCCAGTGAATTCTGGGGTCACATATAACTCCAACACAAGGACAATCCCAAAACAGAAATATCCTAGGAAAGAAAGGAGCAGGCAGCTACAAATACACACACACACACACACACTCCCGAGGGTAGATTGAGAAGTGGCCGTAGGCTGGCATTATGGCACAGCGGGTTAACCCACCACCTGCAATTCTGGCATCTCATATCAGAACCCAGTTCAAATCCTGGTTGCTCTGCTTCTGATCCAGCTCCCTGCTAATAGGTAAGGCAGCAGAAGATGCCCCCAAGGGCTTTAGCCCCTGCCACCTATGTGGGCGATCTGGATGGAGTTCCTGTCTCCCGGCTTTGGCCTGGCCCAGCCCCAGCTGATGCTGCCATTTAAGGGAGTGAACCAGCAGATGGAAGATCTCTCTGTGTCTATCATTGTGCCTTTCAAGTAAATAAGTCTTATCAAAAACGTGGCAGTGAAAACTTGACCATGCTTGACTTAGCGGGTGCTCAGTGCGCAGTGATGCACATCAAGCAAGAACTCTACTAGGGCTTTGGTCCGAGTGGTTCCCACCAATTCTCCACTCACGGTATTTAGTGGAGGATGCTGTGGGGATGCAGTTAGGGTTGGATCAGGCATGACACGGGGGCCCCAACCATGGCACTAGCGGTTTTATCTTTCTTTTTGTCTCTCCTTTCCTATTCCCTCCCTTTCTCCCTCTCTCTTCCTCCCTCCCTCCCTCTCCCTCCGCCCCTTCTACATGAATCACTTTATAAGAGAAGGAAGAGAGACCCGAGGTGGTGCACCTGCGCACCTGTCATCCTCCAATGTTACCGGGCAACAAGAAGGTCCTCACCAGTGGCTGAGCGGATAGTGGCGCCTTGCTCTTGGACCTCCAGTCCCCCGAAACCATGAGCCAAATAAACCTGAGTCCTTTATAAATGACCCAGTGTATGGCATTCAGTTACAGCAGCAGCAAACAGGCTGAGACAATTGGTAACAGCCATGTACTAAAGAGCCAAGACTGTAGAACGTATTGAGGCCCTTTGCATTCAAGTGCACTTTTGTTTAGTTTTGCTCTGTTTTTCAAGTCACGCTGTCCACGACACCCAGGTGGCCATGCAGTTTTCATGCCCACAGACCTCCATGGGTGGCAGTCTCTGGGTTGGCTCCTAACTCATGTTGCACAACCCCCTCTGCTGCCAATGGCCCTTAGACTCCAACCATGATGCTTCTCTCTGTGTGTGCAAACTTGAGGAACCAGCGGAAATAATAAGCACTAAACCTCAGCAGCCCACAGTTTGTTTGTGCTCCCTAAGGCACACAGATAGTAAATTTTCTAAGATCAAAGCTGTTGCTGGTGTGCGCCCAGCGTCACCACTGGGCCTAAGCAAACATGGAAGCCGCCTCTTTGTGCGGCTCAATGAATAGGCAGCTAAAAGTAAACAATTCCGTTTCTCCAGACCCCAACATGCTCAGATTCACTTGAAGAGAGGAGAAGAAACTCCTCAATGTTCACCCTGAGCTATAATTGCCGCCTCAGTACTGGAGAGGCCCACACCGCGTGGAGTCATGAGGCCAGGCGTGCACACAGCAATCCCTGCTAAACCATTCGGGAGCTGTGTGACCCTGGACAATTACTCTCAGCGTATCTGTGCCTCGGTTCCCCAGCCATGAAGTGGAAAGGAGAACAGCACAGGGGCCAGCGCTGTGATGCAGCGGGCTAACTCACAACTTACAATGCCAGCATCTCATATAAGAGCCCTGGTTCCAGGCCCAGCCATTCTGCTTCTGATCTAGCTCTCCACTAATGTGCCTACAATGGCAGACGAAGATGGCTGGAGTACTTGAACCCCTGCCACCCACGTGGGAAACCTGGATGGAATTCCAAGCTCCTGGCTTCAGCCTGACCCAACCTTGGCTGTTGCAGCCATTTGGGACACAAACCAGTGAAAAGAAGACCTTTCTCTTTCTCTCTCTCTCTCTCTCTCTCTCTCTTTCTCTCTCTCTCTGTCTGTGTGTCTCGCTCTCTGTAACTCTGCCTTTCAAATAAATCAATAAATCTTTAAAAGAAGAAGAAAGGGGATGAGGGGAGCAGCAGAGGCCTGCACACAGTGAGAGCAGACAAGGACGAGGCTCACAGAAGGAAGGCCCTCCCTGCAGGCCTCCGGGTGATGCTGGTCTCTGTGTCACAGCCCAGGTCTCTGCTGGCGAGGGCCGGTCTACAGTCAGGCAGAGGCAGTGGCTGCTGCCACACGGTACTCCGCAGCTCTGCACACGGCACCGCTCTCGTCCACAAACTGCCACCACTTAGCTCCTGAGAACAGCTCTTCCACTCTCCACCTCCTGGAAAGTAAAGGCGTGAACCCGAGCTGTCAATCACTTTTCAAAATTTCCATCTCCACATTGCCTTCTTAATATCAATCCCTGACATCCATGTGCTCCGTAGACAAAAGGAATTTTTTTTTTTTAATTTTTTTTTTTTTGACAGGCAGAGTGGACAGTGAGAGAGAGAGACAGAGAGAAAGGTCTTCCTTTGCCGTTGGTTCACCCTCCAATGGCCGCCGCGGCCGGCGCGCTGCGGCCGGCGCACCGCGCTGATCCGATGGCAGGAGCCAGGAGCCAGGTGCTTTTCCTGGTCTCCCATGGGGTGCAGGGCCCAAGCACCTGGGCCATCCTCCACTGCACTCCCTGGCCACAGCAGAGGGCTGGCCTGGAAGAGGGGCAACCGGGACAGAATCCGGCGCCCCGACCGGGACTAGAACCCGGTGTGCCGGCGCCGCTAGGCGGAGGATTAGCCTAGTGAGCCGCGGCGCCGGCTGACAAAAGGAATTTTAAAACCAAATCCTAATCAACTGATCACACCTTGATTTACTTCCAATAAACAGAACTGCAGGTGAGAAGAATTAGGTAAGACAGCAATTTAATTTCTAATTCACTTGTAAGAAATCAAAAGCTCCCTAGGGGCAGGCATTGTGGCGCACAGGGCAAGCCGCCACTTCAGACGCCGCATCCCAGCTGGGAGTGCCTGGGGTAGACTCCCACCTCGGCTCCTGATGCCACTTCCTGCTAATGCCGGAACGCAGCAGTGTGATGGCTCAACTACCTAAGTACATCCACCCACTTGGGAGCCCCAGAACAAACTCCTGGCTCCTGGCTTTAGCCTGGCCCAGCCCTGGCTGTTGCTGCCGCATGGGGAGTGAACCAGCAGATGGAAGATTTCTCTGTCTCCTGCATCCCACCTCTTTCAAATAAAACTTTTATAAAAAATAATGCAAAAAAAAAAAAACCCCAACCTCTCTATAGCCTTAAAACTAAGTAACATGAAATGTGCTCAACACCAGCAGGCAGCTTTCAGGTGTTCCCAGTAGCTGTGCACAACCTAGCGAGCAGGATGACAGAGTGACCTGGAGCCTGGCCCTGCGATGAGGTGGGAGATAATTAAGCTCGTCGAACCTCTGTTTCCCCTTTGGGAAAAGGGAGTCAATCACAAACCCATCTCACGGGGATGCTGTCAACAGGAAACAGGAAGTGACCCCTGAAGTAGGGAGCACAGAGAGAACCCACAGCAGCTGTCACTCGCGGCATCAGACACTCGACGCCTCTGAAGCACGGTTCTGCTGCAGCACCAAGACCCCTTCTCAGCTGTCCAAAGACGCCTGCATCATTCGTGGAGCATCCAGCCCCTTGGGTCCCCTCCTTCCCCTCTGCCTGCCTTCTGCCGCTTCCGCAAGTACTAACCCCCCACCACCATCTCAGGGCAGGGGAGAAAGAAAAACTGTCCCGGCCGGCACTGCAGTGCAGCGGGTTAAGCCACCGCCTACAATGCCAGCATCCCATTTGGGCATTGGCTTGAGTCCCGGCTACTCCATTTCCAATCCAGCTAATCCCTGCTAATGTGCCTGGGGAGGCAGTGGAAGATGGCCCAGGTGCTTGGGTCCCTGAACCCATGTGAGATCCAGATGAAGCTCCAGGCTCCTGGCTTCAGCCTGGCCCAGCTCTGGCCATTGCAGTCATTTGGGGAGTGAACCAGTGGATGGAAGATCTCTCTCTCGCCACCCCTCCCTCACTCTGCCTTTCAAATAATTAAGTAAAGTCTTTAAAAAAAAAAAAAAAAAAAGAAATTGTCACCACTGCTGGCCTACTACCACCTCTGAGAAACTCAAAAAGCACAGACACAAAAAGCAACTTAAACTGCCAGCCAAGAAACCGGCGGGGAGAGGAGCAGACACAGCCCGTTCCCTGGCAGCATTAACCACAGAGGACAAAGCCTCTCACGGTTTCCTCGCTCTAGAAGTGCTCTGAAACCTAGGCCGAGAGGTTAGGAGAATCGCTAAGGCTGAGCACGGTCATTCTGTTTGCAGACCCGGACCGTGTGCTGCTTCCTGCCACTTCCCACTCCACGAACACACCACCAGCCATCTCCTTCCCACTCACTGCTCAGCTCTACTTCCTCAACAAAGCCAAGGGCTTCATAAACCCATCCTTACCGACCGACCGTGGATGACATCACTGCCCGAACAGTCCCTGGGGATGTGGGTGGTGCTGCCCTTGACCCTTTCTCAAAGTTACAGGCAGCCCCATCAGATATGAATCAAGGTTCCTGCCACAGGCTGTGTGTTACTTTTAAGGTGATGACTTTTCCCAGCACAGAACCTGCACTGGGACATGACCTGGGAACAATCCCGGGCTGGTTTCCTATCCACCTGTCTCAGTACCTACATTCCATTTTCAAACACCCTAAGGGCAGGAGCTACATCATCTATGCACAGTCCTCATGAAGCTCACAGACACGCATTATGATGGAAAACAAGGCATGGGTTCCAAAATTCATGGCACCAAAGCCACTTGCATTTCTTTTTTCTTTTCTTTTTGACAGGTAGGGTTAGACAGTGAGAGAGAGAGAGAGAGAGAGAGAGAAAGGTCTTCCTTTTTCCATTGCTTCATCCCCCAAGTGGCCACTACGGCCGCTGCATTGCAGCCGGCACTGTGCAGATCCAAAGCCAAGAGCCAGGTGCTTCCTCCTAGTCTCCCATGTGGGTGCAAGGCCCAAGGACATGAGCCATCCTCCACTACCTTCCTGGGCCATAGCAGAGAGCTGGACTGGAAGAGGAGCAACCGGGACAGAACTGGCACCCCAACCAGGACTAGAACCCGGGGTGCCGGCGCCATTTCCCATGAACTTTTGAAGTCCCCTTGTATTACTGTTCATCCAATGATAACTCAGAAGAGGCTGAACTCGACAGGTGTCAACTTGACAGCTGAGAGGCACTTGTGACGATGCTTTGAAAAGCAGCCCTGATTCAGGAGGTATCTGTGCACCTCTTCTTGTAAACCATTTAAATAATTAGAAAGACTCAATGGGCATTTCCATTTTGATTACTGTACCTCTTACAAGTCCCTGAGGCTCATTTGCTGCCTCTCTACAATGGGAACCTAACAGAGTCCCTGTGAGGAAAAGTGAGATACCATGTGCAAAGCAATGTTATCTAGTGCAGAGTAGGTACTCCATTCAATGCCACCCACAACCTTTCTAGCCACTCTCAAATACAATGATGGCTAAAAGTAAATATGTTCACTAAAAATGCTACACTTTAAAGGCAGAATGTAAGATCACACATTCACCTTTATGCAATCTTAAACTGTATTCCACAATTTTAAAACAACCCCCACCTATCTAAGTGCCCACTGGTTACTCACTGCATGCCTCGTTATGGTAGGAACACAAATAGGCAGTGAACAAGTCAGAGTTCTCCATGCGGAGGGTCAGAGGCCCCACACAAGTGATGCACACTGATAGCTCACTCCTTAATGGCCAGCCCCTACCGTGCCATGCTGTGTAGATTTTGCTAATGGAATTTCTTTATTGCGTAAGTATTTGCATGGCTATTAACATGTCAACTTTTTTTTTTTTAATTTGAAAGTCAGAGTTACACAAAGAGAGAAAGAGAGTCAGATAGAGAGGGAGAGAGAGGTCTTCCATCCGCTGGTTCACTCCCCAGATGGCCACAACACCCAAAGCTGAGCCGATCTATAGTCAGAAGCCAAGAGATTCTTCCAGGTCTCCCACATGGGTGCAGGGGCCCAAGGACTTGGGCCATCTTCTACTGCTTTCCCTGGCCACAGCAGAGAGCTGGATGAGAAGTAGAGCAGCCAGGACTCAAAGCAGTGTCCATATGGGATGCTGGCACTGCAGGCAGAGGCTTTACCTGCTACGCCAAAGCACCAGCCCCTAACATGTCAACTCTTAAAAAACGCACAAGTTATAAATAAAGAGGAACAACCTGCCACACCTGCCGGGGAGCCCCCAAAATGTGCATGCTAAGTCTGAGTGTGGACTTCAGATCTGCATTTACTCTAAGTTGCCCAAAACACCTGGAAGAAAATGACTAAGACTGCTTGCACCTTTGTATTACTTGATGTAATAAAGCTCATTTTCATTAACAAATAAAAAAAAATTAGTTACAAGTGAGAGAATCTGTCCAGGCCAGGAGAGAGCCTGAGACACTAGAGGAGCAGAGTGGGAGTGCTCAGCACCACAGGGGCCAGGAGGGCTCCTGGTGTGGGGGTGTCGGACCTCAGGCAAGGAGAGAGAGTAACAGTCACAAACCCCATCGAGGGGCGGGAGTCTGGTGGCAGTTAAGACATCAGGTGCCTCGCACAGGATGCCAGGACCCCATACCCAGCTCTGGCTCCCCATTCCAGCTTCCTGGCAATGCAGACCTGGGAGACGCTGGGCCACAGCTCCAAAAACCGGGTTCCTGCCACCCACAGGGAAGACCTGGACTGTTTCCCAGGTCCTGGTTTCCAGCATGTGAGAACAGAAGCAGCAGATGGGAGCTATCTGTCTCTGTCGCTCAGTCTCTCTCTCTCTGCCACTTGAATAATTTTTTTTAAATTCCAAAACAATATTAATAACCAGTTAGAAAGTATCATAAGGGGCTGGCACTGTGGCATAGTGGATAAAGCTGACAACTGCAGTGCTGGCATCCCATATGGGCACCGGTTCATATCCCGGCTGCTCCACTTCCAATCTGGCTCTCTGCTATGGCCTGGGAAAGCAGTAGAAGATGGCCCAAGTCCTTGGGGCCCTGCACCCACGTGGGAGACCCTGAAAAAGCTCCTGGCTTTGGATTGGCACAGTTCCAGCCATTGCAGCCTGGGAAAGCAGTGGAAGATGGCCCAAGTGCTTGGGCCCCTGCACCCGCGTGGGAGATGCAGAAGAAGCTCCTGGCTTCTGGCTTCGAATCAGCTCAGTTCAGGCTGTTGCAGCCAACTGGGGAGTGAACCAACAGATGGAAGACATCTCCGTCTCTCTCTCTCTCTCTCTCTCTCTCTCTCTCTCTCCCACCTCCCTCCCTCCCTCCCTCTGCCTCTGCCTCTCTGTAACTCTGCCTTTCAAATAAATAAATGTCTTTTAAAAAAAAAAAAGTATCTTAGGGCAAAAAACAACTACAAAATACCTAAGAATAACCCTAACAAAAAACTTACTGACTACATGAAGAAAGAAAGATAACTGAAACTGTGGAGTGGGGGGTGAGGCACGGTATTAAGACACTGAAACTCCTTCTCTAAATTAACCTGCCATCATGATGTGCTCTCCACCAAAACCCCAACGCAACAGGACAAACTGACTCTAAAGTTGATCTAAAGAAGCAAACAGCCAACAGAATTAAAACAAAGTGGCCTCAGTTCTCCCAGACAATCAAGTACGTTGCAAGGCTTCCACAACCTGAAAACATGTCCCTGATGCCACAGCAGTGAGCCTGCCAGCTTGGAAGCAGGAAAGCGAGCCTGTGAGAGCTGATGCTGCAAGTCACGGCGAGGAGGATCAGGGGCTGAGGACACATCTAAGACAAAAAGATGCTGTGGCCTTTCGTTACCAATTACATGAAAGTAAATGCGAGGGAGATGCAGATCTACAGGTAAAGCAGGCAGAACGCGATACAGGGTATTTTATAATCCTGGCTTGCAGGAGCCTCTCCTGTGCAAGACACAAAACCTGCCAAACGTGACAAATCTATGAGAAAGGTCGGCTTCCTTCACCCGGGAATAGACCACAAACCCGAAACCTATACCGGGAGGCTCACAAGGCTGGTGCTGGCTGCATTTTGTTTGCTTTGCAAAGTTCCTGTGGATGCTGATGACTTGTTTGCTTTTAATCTATTTGAGAGGGAGAGAGACACAGACACAGACACCTCCTATCCTCTGGTTCACTCCCCAAATGCCTGCAGTAGCCAGGACTGGACTGGGGCCAGGACTGAAGTCAAAGCTGCAAGCCAGGAACTCAACCCAGGCCTTCCATGCAGACAGCAGGGACCTGGCCCAACTGGAGCCACCTCTGCTGCCTCTGAGGACCGGCATGAGCAGGAAGCTGGAATCCGAAGCACAGCTGGGACTTCAACATGGGCACTCTGATGTGAGACATACGCAGTCTAACTGGCAGCTTACCTACTAGCCTGATACCTCCCCTGCTTGTTTTTCAAGTGGAATGAGTTGCCAACATTTTAAAATAAGGATAATTAGGGCAGGCATTGCAGCACAGCAGTTTAAGTCAAAGATTGAAACGCTGGCATCCCAAATTACAGCATCAGTTTAAGTCCTAGCTGCTCCACTTCTGAGTCAGCTCCCTGATGATGCACCTGGGAAAGCAGCAGAAAATGGCCCAACTTCTTGGCCCCCTGCACCCACATGGGACACCCGAAGAAGCTCCTAGCTCCTGGCTTCAGATTGGCCCAGCTCCGATCACTGCAGCCACTGGCGGAGTGCACCAATAGATGGAAGACCTCTCTCTCTCTGTCTCTCCCTCACTCTCTGTAAATCTGCCTTTCAAATAAATACATACATCTTAAAAAAAAAAAAAAAGTGCCTAGGAAAGCAGCAGAAGGTGTCCAAATGCTTAGGCCTCTGCCATCCATATGCATGACCTGGATGGAGTTCTAGGCTCCTGGCTTCAGCCTGTCCCCTGTCCCCCACACCCGTCGTGTTCTGTAGGAGAATGAACCAGCAGATGGGGGAATCTGTCTCTCTCCCTATCACTTTGCCTTTCAAATAAATGTATAACTCTTAAAAATAAATTGGGGTATTCAGTTGGGAACACCAAGTTCTGACTTCCACCTGGGAATTACTGTAGCTGAGAAGGCACTATGGGGCAGCAGTTCTCCAATACAAAATAACTGTACAACACTACCTGACAA
Source organism: Oryctolagus cuniculus (assembly GCF_964237555.1). Taxonomy (NCBI): domain Eukaryota; kingdom Metazoa; phylum Chordata; class Mammalia; order Lagomorpha; family Leporidae; genus Oryctolagus; species Oryctolagus cuniculus. Next base: position 124,904,149 of record NC_091440.1, on the reverse strand, counting down.
AAGAGATCCGTAAACGTACATGGAACTACTCAAACAAGAAAAATATAAGCCAAGTTTGGAAAACCTGGCAAAAAGCATTCAGGAAAGAAATACAAATGGCCAATAAAGATAGGAAAAGAACAATCTCCCTTCTAACCAGGGAAAAATCCCACCAGTGCTTCTGTCCATCAGACTGGGGTGGGGGTGCACATGATAATATCTGGTCTTGGAAAGCGTACAGGGAACTGGCAGGTCAAACACCATTGGTAGAGAGAAAATCAGAAGAATTTCTGGATGGGTAATTTGGCAGGAGGCACCCAAATGTCAAATGTGCATACACTTTACCCCACCTGCCCAGGGATGCCAGGAATGTGACATCTGGAATTAACTCACTTAAGCCGAATATACACCCCTAAGGGGTGCTCAATGTAACGCTGTTTATAATGGCACACAGAAGCAACCTGAGGTTCATGAACAAGGGAAGGGCTGATCACATTAGGGAACCTTCTCAAGGCTTCAGTGCATTAGCAGGGAGAGAGGCCTGCATCTGCTGACATGGAAAGCAACTCAGTAAAGCCCGCCGCTAAGGGGCCGGCGCTGTGGCACAGCAGGTAAAGCCATCGCCTGCAGTGCCGGCATCCCATATGGGTACCAGTTGAATCCCAGCTGTCCCGCTTCCAATCTGGCTCTCTGCTATAGCCTGGGAAAGCAGCAGAAGATGGCTCAACTCCTTGGGCCCCCTGCACCCATGTAGGAGACCCAGAAGAAGCTCCTGGCTCCTGGCTTCTGATTGGCCCAGCTCCGGCCATTGTGGTCAGTTGGGGCGTGAACCAGAGGATGGAAGACATCCCACCCCTGACTACCAAATAAATAAATCTTTAAAAAAAAAAAAAAAGTAGACTGCTAAGCAGAAACACCAAGTGCCACAACAAAGCGCACCCCCTGATGGCACCTGCAAGGTGTTACCCCTCTGCGCACTGAGTACTCCTATATATTCTTCCTTTTGCTATCAACATCTTTACATAACCATGCAATTATAAATTTATAGATGTTTGTATATTTAGAATATTTCAATATGTCCATACACATATTTTTCACTCTGTCGTTTTTCATGTCATTGACAAGTTTCCTGAAAAGTATGTATGCCAGTGGCTCCAATTTTCTTGTTTAAAAGCATAGAAAGACAATTCCCAGGAAAAAAAGGCAAAGAATATGAAGGAGGGTGGGCGCTTGGGACAGCAGACGCCGCCTCCTGGGATGCAAACGTCCCATATCGAGTGGCTCTGCTTCAGATTCCAGCTTCCTGCTAACGTGCACCCTGTGAGGCAGCAAGTAATGGCTGAAGTTCTCGGGTCCTGCCACCAACGCGGGAGACCTGCACTGGACTCCCAGCTCCTCGCTTTGGCCTGGCCCAGTCCAGGCTGATGCAGGCACTGGGGGAATGAACCAGCAGGTGGCAGATTTTCCTCTTTGCCTTTCAAAAAAAAAAAGAGAGAGAGAGAAAAGAAAAAAAATAAAAATGTATTTTAAAAAAGTACTACCAAGGATTTGTACAGAGGAAAAAACAACTTTTGGAGGCAGGCATTGTGGCACAGTGGGTTGAGCTGCCCACGTCCCACGTTGCAGTGCCCAGGATCGAGTCCCATCTCTGCTTCTGACCCAGCTTCCTGCCAGCGCACACCCTGGGAGGCAGCAGGTGATGGCTCAAGTCCTTGGGTCCCTGCCATCCACATGGGAGACCTGGCTCCTGGCTTAGCATGGCCAAGCTCTGGCTGTTAGGGTACTGGGGGAGTGAACCAGGAGGTGAGAACTGACACTCTCGCTCTATCTTTCAAATAAAAAGTACAAATTTAAAAATAAAAGAGGCTGGAAGAAAACGTGCTGCTCTGCAGTTACTGCCTCTAGGAGGCGGCGGGAGCAACAGTCTGGGTTTCTCTGCACTCTCCTATTTCCAGTGACTCCGCTGTTCTGTGTCACCAGGAAAGCAGCATACTTTGCAAAGCGAATTTTGCGGTGTGGCAGAACCCATCCCCGAGTCCAGCACCTGTGACGAGGACTCCCCACACTGTGAGGCCTGCAGTCCCTGCTCCACGCTTCCAGGCAGACGTATAAAGATGTCGATAGCAAAAGGAAGCTGCTTCCCTCCTTCTCTCCTTTCCTCCCCCCGCCCCACCACCTCTTCCTGTACCTGCTCTCAGCTTGGCCCCTTTCTCTACTACTTGCCCACCCACCGCAGGCCCCATGTTGCCTTTTTTTTTTTTTTTTTCCTTTCTTCAAGTCATTGTGGAGTTTGTAGACCTGGTAGGGAGATGGTAGGGGTGATAGGAATACAGTCGGCCCTCCATCTCTATGGAGCCAAATGAGGGGAGACAACACCCAAACCAAAAATCACGGGTGTACAGAAGGTGTACAGAATTTCTCTCTTGTTCCCTTAAAACATACAGCATACAGTCAGCGCTGTGGTGTAGCAGGGTGAAGCCTCCACTTGTGGCACCTGCATCCCATATGAGTGCTGGTTCAAGACCCAACTGGGCGCCAGTTCAAAACCCAGCTGCTCCACTTCCAATCCAGCTCTCTGCTAATGGCCTGGGAAACCAATGGAAGATGGCCCAAGGGTGTGGGTCTCCGTACCCTTGTGGGAGACCCAGAAGAAGCTCGTGGCTCCTGGCTTCAGGTTGGCCCAGATCCAGCTGGTACATCCATTTGCGGAGTGAACCAGTGGATGGAAGACCTCTGTCTGTCTCTTCCTCTCCGTCTCTGTAACGCTACCTCTCAAATAAATAAATAAATCAACTATCATGTACACAGCATTCATACCACAGGCATTACAGGCAATCTAGAGAAGACATAAAATGTTTGGGGCGGGGGAAAGGACACGCAGAGGTTATGTCAAACACTGCCATCTCATAGAAGGCTTCAGGACTGGTATCCGACTGGGTCCGAGAACCAGCGCCCTGAGTACAGCTAGGGTGGCTGGATTCCAATTCCACAGGTGACTACCGCCAGGCTCACCCTTTGGGTCAATGACACTGAGAAGGAAGAAGCAAAAGAGAGAACAAAAACTAAGACAGAATCCTACACAGCAAATTCTGGTCACTTTCCAGGGACTGTGTCCTGATCATATATTGGTGCTCTAGGGTGAAAAGCTTCAAAGTCACTGACAGGTTAAAAAAAAAAAAAAGGCACCCCAAGTCAGCATGACAGGTAACTGTCCAGTGTGTCTTTAGAATCACCATCAGAACCTGAAAACTAAAAAGAAGGAAACATCTGTAAAGATGAAACTTAAACAGCAGCCTTTTTTAAATAAACAGGCCCTTCTAGGAAGCCACATTGTTTTTCCCACCAGGAGGAAAATCGTGTTGCTTAAGAACACAAGACCTGCAAGGCAGCCACCCAGGCGCGCTGGCTGACCTCATCCTCCCGGGGCCTCTGCTCGCTGGGAACCCCGCCAACGCCAGAGCCAGCCCGGCTCCGGGGGTGTCATCCCTCCCCCACCCTCAGCACACCCCCAGGGGGCTGCCCAGCAAACCCTGGAGCAACGACGGAAGGAGTGGACCAGGGAGCTGCACGCCCAGCAGCAGCCCCGGGCCAGGCGCCTACCTCTTCTGGTTCATGGAAGCCACCTGGAGCCACTCGTTGGTGCTGGGGTTGTAGGAATGCGCAGCGGAGATCTCCTGGCTGGTGATCCTGTAGCCGCCCACGATGAAGAGGTAGTTGTCCAGAGTGGCCGAGCCGTAGCCCCTGACGTTGACCAGGTCCGGGGGCAGGTTGTTGGCCAGCGGGAACCAGCGCTCAGTCATCTCCTCGTACCTGAGCATGGACGGCGGCTCCCCCTGGTAGGGGTGCGGCGCCAGGGGGCCGCCCAGGAAGTCCCCCAGGGCCACCAGGACCGGGGTCCCCGTCATCCGGGCCTCCCTCAGCCTCTGCTTGAGGCTGACGTCCCCCGGAGCCGGGGGAGGCGACCCCAGCAGGTGGAACTGGGGCTTGCACAGCACCTCGTGGAAGTGCACGGCCATGAAGCGCAGGCAGGCGTCCTGCAGGTCGGGCAGGCCGTACACCTGCGCCAGGCGGTACAGCTCCAGGCAGTTGGTGAGCCGCACCTGGGACAGCAGCAGCTGCAGCAGGGACGTGACCTGCAGGAAGGAAGCCGCCTCCACGAGCGCGGCGAGCAGGCTCGCTTCGTCCAGCTCCTCCTCGCCATCGCCCGCGCCGCCCTTGTCCCCGCGCGGGCCCAGCTGCCAGCCCTCGCGGGCGCCGCCGGCGTTGATGAAGTCGAGCACGAGCCGCAGGCCCGGCGCGCTCAGGCCGCGCAGCTGCTGCACCTCGGGGCCGCCGGCCTCCGGGCTCAGGGCCTCGCGCATGCCGGAGCGGTAGAGGGCGCGGAAGTAGTCGCTCTGCTCGATGAGCTTCCTCTTGCTTACCGGGTAGCAGCGGCCCTCCAGGCGGATCTGCACCACCTCCTCGGCCGACATGGCTGAGCCGCCGCGCGCGGGGCCGCTGCCCGCCAGCTCTGCGCGCAAGCCCGGGGCCGCGCGGGGCGCGCCACGGCAGGGCGGCCCGGAGCGCGGGCGGGCGAGGGCGGCCGCGGCTGCGCCCGGCTTCCCGGGCAGCCCCTCCTCCCGGGCGGCGGCGACGGCGGCGACGGGGACTCGGGCCGAGCTCCTCAGCACCACCACCACCACCCCCGGGGGCGGCCCAGCCTGCGGGGCTCCCTCAGCACCAAAAAAGGCCGGGCCGCCGCGCGCGGGCTCCCCCGGCCGCCGCGTCAGGCGGGGAGGGAATCCCAGCCCGCAGCCGGCCGCCGGCAGCCTCCTCCCCCGCCGGCCCTCGCACTTCCGCCCGCCGGCCGCGCCGCGGCTGGACCCGGCGTGGGGGGCGCGCGGGCAGGTGCGGGCCGGGGCCGGGCTGCGGGGACGCCGGCGGCCCGACGCGGGGGAGCCCGGAGCCGGCCGCTCGCTCAGGGCGAAGGAAGGGGGAGCAAGCGTGACAAGGAAGGGCTGAAGAGAGTTCCGGGTCCGGGGGCCAAACCGGGGGGTCGCCCCCTCAAGGCCCAGGCGCCCGGAGCCACCTGTCCGGTGTGGTCGTCGAGCAGGAGCCATCTTGTGGGAGAAGGGCCCGGCCGGCGGCCCAGGTGGTCTGGGGTCCGGCGTCCTCGTCTCTCTTCAGGGACAGCCGCGGTCCCCCTCGTGTCCGTGAAGTCAGCCCACGTGCCCTCTGTTTTAGAATCAGGTTTTCCCACCACCTCCTTGTCCTACCCCCCCCCCCCCGTAAGAACTAGGAGGCAAAACCCTGTGCTTTTCCGCGTCCTCTCGGTTGCTGACAAACACAAAGATGGTACAGTCAAGGCCAGATCTGCGGATCCCACGGCGAGGGGAAGCCCCGCGCGCCACCCGGGGAGCTGCGGGCGGGCGCCAGGGGGGCAAAGCCAGGGGAGGTTTTTAAGGGCAAAATCGAGGATTCCCAGAAGACGCTTTGACCAGGAACGGGGTGCCAGCCAGTGACCGCGCGGAGGTCCTTGCACAAGTCCGTTTTGTGTTAGTGCCCTTTGTGCAAGCCCGCGTGGTTCAAGCGGACTCTTGGGGTCGTCACTGTCCAGCAGCAGCGGTCAGAACCCTAGCTTCCCTTATTTTTGTTAGGGTTGACACCAGCACCTCCGTTAGGATTCAGACAACTGTAACACTGCACGTGGCTGTTAGAAGACTCACCTCTACCATCAGCGCTCCTGACTTCGGAGAGGGACAGTCTGGTGACAGTGCCTTTGAATAGCGTTAAATAAAAATCACAGAAGGCCGCTGGTTTGGACTAAACTCCTCACTGTCATGGAGTCACTCACGCTCAAGGTCACTTCACCAGGCTGAGACCCTTCCATCACACAACCAGGTGGCCCTAACAGCCAGTTGCAGTTGGTTGATCACGAAGCCCCCACCCACCCACCCACACACACACGCCCCATCTTAATCCTTTTGTTTCTGCTCTCTTCAACCCCTTCTCTGTAAAAGCAGGCTTTGCATGGCTCACCGGAACAGTTACTCTATTTTCTGGAATGAAGTGTTGCTTGAATCTAGGATCCAAAATAAAGCCAGTTAAGATCTGCCCTTTGACAATATGTTCAGTAAGATCTGTAGGAGGCCACTAGTGTGGACCGAGCTCCTGCACTGGATGGACCAAAGTGGAGTCAGCCATGCTGCACGCCCCCTAGGCCAAATCCAAGTGGGTCCCACCCCAGGTGGCTTGCTGACCTCCCAGGAGAGAGAGAGATGGTGACCAAGTATCCAGGCAGGCTGGCTGGAGTCAGCCTTAGTAGGAAAGCCGCCTGTGCTTTAACCTTTACAAGAAAGGTTGTCAAGAACGGAACCTCAAATGCTGGCTCCTTGTCTGTTTCCGCTACAAACCTCTTCTACTTGGACCATGGAGACAGTCATTGCATTTTATGGAATGATCTGTTGCCTGATTCCAGAAGCACAGAAAGCCAAATGAGATCTTCAAATTAAAAAAAAAAAATTTTTTTTTTTTCAATGAGCTACACAAAGAGAAAGAGCAAGATCTTCAAACCAACTGTTCACTCCCCCAGATGCTGGGAGTTACACAGCTGGCACTGGGACAGCTGGAAGCCAGTAGCTGGGGACTTCATCCGGGTCTCCCAGTGGGTGGCTGGGGCCCAAGGACTTGAGTCAACACCTGCTGCCTCCCAGGGTGTGCATCAGCAGGGAGCTGGACTGGAAGCCGCGGTGACACTTGAACCCAGAACTCCAGTGTGAGATGCTGACATCTCAAGCAGCACCACAGTGCCTACCCCCCAAATTGAGGTCTTTGCACTAAACTTGCTCTTTTTGTCTTCTGACAAGGAGAAGGGTAAGGGACCAGGATTTGGGGGGGGGGGGGGCGGGCAGAGGGTTTGCTCCTTCTTTCCTTCCAACAATAGCAACAAAATGTAACTTCTCCAGGCCAAGATTTGTAAACTGAGTATGGATCTGGATTTCTGTTTTTTAATTACAGGCTTGAGCTTTCTTCTTGAATGGCGAGTTGTTACATAGTAACTTCTTCCTAAGTGCATCTCCCCCTTTCAAACTGAGATACAGCCCCATCATGCTGATGAATGTTTTATGCTAGGAAAAGGAGAAAGTGAAGCACTGGAAAAAAAAAAAAAAAAAAAACAACGTCTTGGCAATGAAATATGAACTCCACTGAGTAGTTACATTTTTACTTCTCACTGTGTAATTTTACTGCTTCATACTGAGGTGTTGTGTCTTTTTTGCTTTATGATACACCAGGAATAAGGAACTAAAATTTAAGCAACACAAATCATGCTGGTAGGTTCTTGCCTTCCTGGGAACAAGAAAGGAGACAAAAACAGATCTGTGATTTGCCCTGCTCAGTTCTTTTCTGCGATCCCTTGGAACACTTCTAGCCGTTCACCCTGTTTGACCAGGCCTTGAAGTCATCACTCACAGAACCCCACCCCACACCCACCTGTGACACCGCCACTCCCCAGGAGGATGCAGGGAGACATTCTAGGTGTGGGGTGGGAAGTGAGTGACCTTGGATGGAGCAGATTCTTTGGGAAGGGAACATGCACCGCCCACCCTGCCCACCAGCACCAGGCCTTACCCCAGGGGGGTTTGCCGGGAGGCACCCCTGCATCAAAGACACTCAGCCCTGGCAGTGTGTTGTGCTACAGTGAGCGACAACGCTAGACTCAGTGGCTCAGCCCTCAGTCCCTCCTCTGTCTCTGCAGACACTGTGCCAAAGGATGCCTTTGTTTCCCAAGTGTCACAGATAAGCCCCTGACCGGTGTTTTCTTACCTTTGTAAAGCGGAGCAGTGACTCACAGTGAGTGAGTGATGTGCGTTAGAAGGGCAATTCGAGCGCAGTCACGTGGTCAGGGCAGGAGCCGGTGGGACGAGGAATCTGGGGTGTCAGGCTCACAATTCCAGGCCCTGATCCTGCCGCCTCTAGGCCCCCACTCTGACAGTCCCCTCAGTTAGGGCTGGGAGGGTCATCAAAGATCCAAAGGTTTTAATAAATCACACAGTACAGTTTCTGTTAAGCCAGAAATGTAAAGTCAAAGCAACGGAAACTCCTTTATTTACATAAAACCCAAAATATTATCTCTAGGCTTCATGAAAATATTGCTTCCTCTAACAAATAATCAAAGCATATGGGGTGACTTAAATAAAAGTAGTACACGGTGTTAACATAGCTCTGTTCCATTCAGGCTGAGCATCCTCACATGGGCAAAACTTCCATTGGTTTCTGTCTCCTAGGTCTCCTAGGTCTCCAAGTCTCACCTGGGACACTTGGAAGCTGGGAGTCCTGGACCCCACAGTAGCTCTTGAATCATGCCCCTGGGGGAGATTAGAGGTTTTTAAGATATGGAACTCATTTACTTTTTTTTAAAGATTTGTTTACTTACATGAAAGGGTTACAGTGAGAGGGAGAGAGATCTTCCATTCGCTGGTTCAGTTTCCAAATGGCCTCAATAGCCAGGTCTGAACTCCATCCAGATCTCCCACTTACATGGGTGGCAGGGGCAAACACTTGGGCTGTCTTCCTCTGCCTACTCAGGTGCATTAGTAGGGAGCTGGATCAGAAGTGGAGCAGCCAGGACTCAAAGCAGTACCCATATAAGATGCTGGCATCGCAGGCAGGGGCTTAACCCTCTGTGCCACACACCAGCCCCTGTATCTCATTTCTCAATGACTATCAAGAGCATGTCACTGGGGGCTGGCGCTGTGGCACAGCAGGTTAAGCCACCACCTCTGACACCAGCATCTCATATGGGCACTGGTTCATGTTCCAGCTGCTCTCCTTCCAACCCAGCTCCTTGCTAATGTGCCTAAGAAAGCAGTGGAAGATGGCCCAAGTGCTTGGGGCCCTGCACCCACATGGGAGACCTGGAATAAGCTCCTGCCTCCTCTATTTGGCCTCCCAGCTCTGGCTATTGGGACCCTTTGGGGGAGTGCACCAGCAGATGGAATCTCAATTTCTTTCTCTCTCTCTCTGCCCTTCTCTCTTTAACTGTAGCTCTCAAATAAATATTTTCTTAAAGAGCATGTCATCGGAAGGAATTACAAGATATCACCATGTTGTCATAATGCAGTGGTCCTGTGTGTTTCTCTACAAGTTCATCCCAGGAGGACCAGCTGTGAAACTGTTGCCAATCCTCCCTCCCCCATGCCGACCGTTTCTACTCTTCCTTTTCAAGTTACTTGAACCAAGAAGTTACCTGTTCCCAAACTGAGTGTTCATGTAATCATCACAAAAATGTGTTTGAAACATTTTAAACAGGGTTTGGGATTGGACCTGGTAGATCCTCTAAAATGAAGTTTTGGGGCGAGTCTTTGGCCAAGAGGTTAAGACACAATCTAGGACACTGTGTTCCAATTTGCAGCTCCTGGGTTTACTTCCCAGCTCCAGCTCCTGACTCTAGCTTCCTGCTAATGTGTACCCTGGAGGCACCAGGTGATGAGCAGGTCTCTGGTCATGGGGCCGTGCCACCTACGTGGGATACCTGGATTGAGTTCCAGGCTCCCAGATTCAATTATGGGCATTGGGAGTGAACCTGCATAATGGGGGGAGGGGGAGGCCGAGGAGTGAGCTTGCTTTCTCTCTCCCTTCTCAAATAAATAAATAAATCATAAATAAAAAAAATTTTAAGCCTTTAAGAATGCACTAAAATAAAACTTTGACATCTATTTGAATACCCTGTGCCAGCAAGGGAGTTACACAATTGTGTATTGTTCCATTACCCCTGCAGGGCACAGGAAAGCTACAAGGAATCCTGTGTTGCAGAAGAAAAAGGAGGACATGCAGTGTGGCCAGGAGGTCACAGGGGCAGAATGTGGTCACTCCAGTTTATGCCCCAAGGGCATGTCCTAACAACAGCAAGGAATCTCATGGAAACACAAGAAGCAACCTTTTGTTCCTTCTGCCCCTGACATGGCCACTGGGACGTCCCGCCTCCTGCTCCTCTGTGCACAGATGGGGCAGCAGGGGTGCTGGCAGGAAACCCACTGAAACCTGCTTTTTCTACAAGAAGTTCCGTAGAGTGGAGCACACAGTAGGCGCCTGTGCAAGGCTCGGAGTTCGCACACAAGATTTGCTTGGAAGAAAAGTGAAATGAGTTTTAGTTATTCAGTTTCATGTATTTTCCTCCTCAGTACTGAGTATTATTGTTCTGCTTCTAAAAGTCAACAGACATGGGAGAAGTGGGCTGCCTCTGACTAGGAAACGGATGGAGAGATCCAAGTTCAAAGAATGTTAACAGTTCCTGGCTGAGTGAATGACTCACTGTGCAGAAGGTAGGAGAGAAATGGACTACAGGCGAGAGGCTGTGTCTTGCCTCTGCCATCTACGACCCCCCACTCCCAATGCACCTGACTCCAACATTCCAGCTCTCTTTGTAACAGTACTTTATGCCAAAAGCTGATTATCACTAATGTGTCACATAAAAGTGGATACGAAACAGACAGCAGTTTACTCTCTGAATTCACTAACCTGCAGTCCTGGACACCATGGGATACGGATCCCACAAGCTTCATGAGAGCAAGAGACCACTTCCACTGGCTTTTCTAGGATTTTGGCACCGCAAGTGGAGCAATTCCATCTGTGTAAGGAAATTTCAAACTATTTCACTGCATCCCAAGGGCACATTTCTCCGCAGCTCCTTCCGTTCCGGTCTGGACGGAGATATCGTGTCTCTCTGTATGCCCATCTTTTTTTTTGGACAGGCAGAGTGGACAGTGAGAGAGAGAGACAGAGAGACAGACAGACAGAGAGAAAGGTCTTCCTTTTGCCGTTGGTTCACCCTCCAATGGCAGGAGCCAGGTGCTTCTCCTGGTCTCCCATGCGGGTGCAGGGCCCAAGCACTTGGGCCATCCTCCACTGCACTCCCTGGCCACAGCAGAGAGCTGGCCTGGAAGAGGGGCAACCAGGACAGAATCCAGCACCCCGACCAGGACCAGAACCCGGTGTGCCGGCGCCGCTAGGTGGAGGATTAGCCTAGTGAGCCGCGGCGCCGGCCTTGTATGCTCATCTTAAGGACATCTCCCCGGTAACCTGCAAGCATGAATATCAGAAAATACACTGGGTAATCCCCACCTGGCACCTTTCACAGTCTGTGAGCCATGCTTCCTGCTTTCGGTGGAACAGTACAGATCCAATTCCGCCGCAGCGTTGTAGCCGTCTGCATTCTGCATTCTGAACACATCCCCATGGCTGGCTCTGTAGTCTCCCCTTAAATAAAGCTTGTGATTGGCCCCCAAGAAGTGACCAGGACCCAGGACCTAGGTTCAATGTTTTCCCATCACTACAAACTTAAAATTTGATCCGTTTCAATTTTTATTGACTTTTCCAGATTTTTATGGGAAAAAAAAAAGCAGCCGTACGGAAGCAGATTTTCCAGTGAACTTGAACACCCGGGATTTAAACAAGCTCCTTCAAAAGGCAGCAGAGGTGCGCGCAGAAGGCGCCTAGTGTCTGCTGGACCCGAGCCCTCACCAAGCTAAGCGGCTCCGGGATTGTCTTGCCCAGAAAGACTGTGGACTTGAATTTCCACCTGTCTTTGTGCGGGCTCTGTAACGGCGCCTGGGACTTCACTGTCAGAGCAGAAGAAAAGCAGAGGAGCGAATCCGCGTCTCCAGTCCGGCCTTGACCCACGCTGCGCTGTGCAGGCCGCACTCCAGCCCAGAGCACGCGTGCACGCCTCTGAGCCCCTTCTCTCCCGCCGGCCCCGCCGCCCCGAGACATGCACGTGGCTGTGGTGGCCACAGCCGCGATCCTGCTCCTGGGCGCCGGCCGGCCCTGCGACACCCTCTGCTCGCCCACCGTGTTCTACAGGGACTGCTGGATCCGGCGCTTCCCGGGGCTCCTGATCGACCTGGAGGAGTCGCAGAAGCGGGGCGCCCAGTTCCTGAGGTACTACTGGGAGAGCACGGGCCAGAGGTGTGGCAGGAGCTGCTGCCTGCGGAAGGAAGGTGGGTGCGGGACGGGGCAGGTGCACGCCAGGGGACTGCCGGGAAGGGCGGGAGAGGGAGCTGGCGGCGGCGTAATGCAGTGGCCCCAGATAAGCGAGCGTGGCTTTTTAAGACGCTCATGATTTCCTTCTCAAAGAGTTCCTCTGATGCTACATGTCTCAGGTCAGATGCTGAAAATGTGGGCTGACCAAATGTGGTCTGTGTGAAAGGAATCCTGACTGATTGATGCTATGGAGGGAAGCAGCCACATACATGCCAAGTAGAAAAAAAAAATCATGTTGTCAAATGCTCCTAAAATGTTTTTTTTTAATCTATAATATGGCCTGGGTGTAAGCAACCTATATACCATATGCTCAAGCCCTGCCATTAGAAAACAGTTGCAAGTGGCAGCATTTCAAGTTGCAAATGCCTAAAGACTTTTATTTCTCATTTACTTTTCTCTTTCCCCAAGATTTTAAAGCTACTTGGAAAGGAAGAGCAAAAGCAATGCAGCACTTTAAAGTAATTCCCTGGGTTGGTTGTTCCGCACTTTCTTTCCGTGCTTTCGTACCAGCTTAGGAACTGCCGAGGCCTGGGACCCCTCTCCGCAGACAGGATTTCCAAGAGGAGAGCTGGAGCGCCTTGGAGAGAGCAAACACGCTGCTCTGCGCGGAGACCTCGGCGTGAGAAACGCAGGGCCACGCCTCCAAAGCTTCACCAGGCACAAACATGGCAAGGAAGTGAGCAAGGGGAGAAAGAACCCTGGGGAGAAAGCAGCATGCCACAGTTATGCCTTCCCGTGGCCTCGCACTCCCCGGAGCCCCTCCCTGGGGAAGGCAAGGGAGAGGCCAGAGCTTTCCTGTATTTTCCTAGGGTATAAACGGACCGGCTGGTCCATGCACGCGGGGGGACCCTGCGCAGCCTCGACAGCGTCATGTTCTAGAGCTGCTGCAGCTGCCAGCGGGCCCACATGCTCTCTTGCAGAAGGAAGGGCAGCAAGGCACAGCAGCCTCTGTTCAGCCTGAAGCCGAGACCCAGCTCGCAGCTGGGACGCAGGCATGCAGGCCTCCTTTGAAAATCATTCCCGGACAGCAGCAGCATCAAACCCTTTCTTCTGGGAAATTTCAATGTATCAAACTTAAATGGTTCTTTGGTTCATTTCCTCCACACTCTACAACACAGCTCTCTGGAATGCATTGGTAAGCTACAATGTGTTAGTAATATATTAGTGGTTACTGTCCTCCTAGTCTTTCTCCTTCTGGAAGAATGCAGGGTGCACAAACAGGAGGGTGTCCCAGAAGTCAGGTGCAGATGTATGCACCTCAGTTCTCTGCACTCAGAAGTCACACAAGGGCTGCCAGCAGCAACGCCACAGTAGCTGAGGTCTGGCAGGGGCACATGACCCCTCTGTCATCCCATTTTATTAAGAAAGTTGATACCTTTGACCAGTGTGTAGCTCAGATTCCATGGTTCCTGTTGTACTGCATGTGTCACGGAGATACACTGGGGATTGGCACTGGACAGATCGGACTTCAGGTTGTCCAGAAGTAACAATAAACTTTAAGGAGCCCCCTTGCTTAGGAAAGGGGAGCCGGCATGAACAAGTGACGCCCCCCCTCCCTGCCCCGCCACTAGGATCCACATGCTGACCCACTCCCCGCCTCTTTTATTCACACCCATCAGGCTTTCCTGCGATGTGGTTTTGCACACGGGGCTGGGGCTAAAGCAGACCTGCCGCTGGGGCCAAGGTCAAGTTCACGTGGCCTGCTCCCTCCCACCAGCTAGGCTTCTCTGTGAAAGCAGTGGTTGGTTACTGTTTGCCCTTCCTGTTACTCCCGAATCTTCTGTGACAGCATCGGATTCCCTGTGAGTTTTCCTATCTCTCCATCTGGTGACCCCCTTGGCGTTCCACGGGGGCACTGCACCTGGAAGTATGACACACACACCCCACCCCCCCACCCAAAGGTTTTGTCGACTGACTTCCAAGAACACAGAACCCTGGGATTAAGAAGTAACGACCGCAGGTTGTCCCATGCGCAATGGAGCGAGTGAGGGATTACTTAGAGAAAATCAAGCGGTGTGCTCTTGACGAAGGCATTTCTGGCCTCCCGAGAAGCAGGATCCGTGGTCCCCGCTGTTCCGTAGAAGTCTGACCCCTGAGGGAAACGCAAGTTACCCAGAACTCATGAAGCCCTGAAATCAGGACCACAAGCATGGGGCCCAGAACTGTGGCATAGTGGGTAAAGCTGCTGCCTGTGACCCCGGCATCCCATACCGGTGCTGGTTCCTGTCCTGGCTGTTCCACTTCCAATCCCACTCCCCACTAATGGCCTGGGAAAAGCAGAGGACGAAGGCCCAATTCCTTGGGCCCTTGCCACCCACGTGGGAGACCGGGATGAAGCTCCTGGCTCCTGGCTTCAAACTATTTCACTGCATCCCAAAAGGCACATTTCTCAGCAGCTCCATCCGTTTCGGTCAGAGATACCATGTCTCTCTGTGCACCCATCTTAAGGTCATCTCTCTCTTTCTCTCTTTCTTTCTTTCTTTCTTTCTTTCTTTCTTTCTTTCTTTCTTTCTTTCTTTCTCTCTCTCTCTCTCTCTCTCTCCGTCTGTCTGTTTTTCCCCCTTTCTCTGTAACTCTAACTTTCAAGTAAATAAATAAATCTTAAAAGAAAAAAAGAAAAAAAAAAAAAAGAACACGCGCTGATGCGTCCTGCCTGCTTCCCTTCCAGTCTCCTGCAACGTGGCTGTCTTCCACCACGACCCGGTGCACGACAACATCAACTGCCTCCATGTCCACTGCCCCACGCTGGAGAGCTGCATACTGGAGCCCGGGCCCAGCGCCATCCTGTACAACATAACAGGCGGTAACGGTGCCCTCGTTCCAGACTGTTGAAGGGGGTGGGTAAGACTCAAGGAGAGCCAAACGTATAGCCTGGAATCTGGCTGCAATAAACGTGCACGAGGCCCAGACTCATCATTTTCCAGGGCTCTCAGTCTGGAACGTTTTGGACATCCAGGGCAGAAACTCAAAGGAGAGTCCCCTTAGCTGGGCATGTTCTGCTGGGTGAGTTCATTCCAGCCGCGAACAAACTGTTCACCACTGGCTGAGGTTAAGTACTAAATTTCATCTATCTTGGGAACCCTGAGGAAGAGCCCAAGTAGGGATCCCCCCCCCCAACAAGATTTATTTATTTGAAAGGAAGAGTTACAGAGAGGCAGAGGCAGAGAGAGAGAGAGAGAGAGAGAGAGAGAGAGAGAGAGGGTTCTTCCATCCATTGGTTCACTTCCCAAATAGCCGCAGTGGCCAGAGTTGGGCCAATCCTAGGAGCCAGGAGCCAGGAGCCAGGAGCCAGGACTTCTTCTGGGTCTCCCACGTGGGTGCACTGAAACCAGTGCCCATATGGATGCCGGCACTGCAGGCAGGGGCTTTACCTGCTATGCCATAGCGCCAGTCCCCCAAGTGGGGATTTCTACTGCAGTGGCTGATGGTGCCACTAGGAAACTAAGAAAACGGCAGTTCGTGGTTCATGGACTTTGCGTCCAAGGACTCTGCACAGACGCATGGGAGCAGGGAGGGGGGCACTGGGTGCAGCAGCTGAGTTGCCGCTTGGACACTCACATCCCCTAAGAGGGCCTGGGCTTGAGTCCCCGCCCTGCTCCTGACCCCAGCTGCCTGCTAATGCACACTCCAGGAGGCAGCAGGTGATGCCCAAGTGTCTGGGTCCCTGCCTCTCACATGGGACCCCAGGATTGAGTCCCAGGCTCCTGGTGTTGGCCTGACCCAGCAGATGGGAGATGGCTCTCCTCTCACTGTCTCTGCTTCTCATATAACATATTCTTTCAAATGTACAAAAAATGGTGTGAGGGCAGGGAAACTCGGCCCGCTTCCAGACCATGCTAGCCTGTCACTGGTCCTGAGACAAGCAGTGCAGTCTACTTTAGAGAAACACACGTTGAACTGTCCTTTGCATGCACCTTGGAGTGCAAATCAGTGACCAGAAATGAGCAGATGCTTGCCCTCAGAATATAAAAGGGATGCTTTCCTTTCTCAGCTTCCGCTCATCAGACCTCTCACGCTGCAGGCTGGGCCTGGCCATGCAGACGGTCCCAGCACCTCTCTTCCCTCCAGTGCCTGACCACATGACTGCCATGCAAAGTCTGACCACGAGTGTGAGCCGTCCAAGACCAGACGGAAAATGGGTGACGCTGCTGCCTCAGGTCAAAGGCTCCAGGAGGGGCACCCGGGTGAAAGCTCATCAACCCAGGGAGGCTTCCTGGCAGGGGTCAGGCACAGAGTGCAGGAGAGCAAAACCGGCCTGGCTGCAGGAGGGGACGCTTGGAATGGACAGGAAGATATGGCTAGGAGAGGGCTGTGGACAGCAGAGCTGTGGTTTGACTTTGCCCGCAACAGCAAAGCGACAAAGGGATGTAAATGAGAAAATGGCATAACGGAGGTGACAGGTCTGGTGATCCCAGTCTAGGGAAATTGAAGGCAGGGTGCTGCTGAGAAAACCTGCCGCGAGGAGCCTGGGGGCAGGCCCCAAGAGGAGAGGGCAGATAGGAGTCGGTTGCTGTTTGCATAGAGGGAACCCACGGGAGCGAGGCCCCAGGGGAAGGGGTCAGGAGTCTGGCTTCGGGCAGTTTCAGCGGAGGATGAAGTCGTAGAAAGAGGAAACACTTAGAGATGCGGGTTTCAGGGCTGTCAGTGAGGGCTGAGGTCGGTGGGGGAGCTGGAGTGAGCAGTGAAGAGCAGAGCTGGCCACCACGGACTGCAGACAGCATAGAGCCCACAGCCGGGTCAGGGCCCGGCCGCAGACTGGAGTCCACACCAAAGGTCTGCACCAGACGAGAACCAGCAGAGCAAAGAGAAGTTACAGGCCAGCCATCTGGGGTAAAATCCAAGGGGATCTGGGGCTCAGGGAGGGGTGGGAGAGGAATGGCAAAGAGAGGACAGCCAGTGGCACCAGGGACACGAGGGAACCCTCTGCAAGGAGACACGATGATCAGGAAACGGAAACAGCCGGGGCCGCAGAGGCACTGGTGAGGGTGGAAGTCGGATTACAGGAGCAGAAGCAGGTCAGAAGGGAAACGGGGGCTGCAGTGTTTAGGGGCAGGAGAGAAACCTTGGATCAAGTTGGAGGTTCTGTTTATGCGATCAGCTACACTTCTCAGGCCCTGTCTCATGTAACGGCATCTTATAATGCTCTATCGGGGCCGGTGTTGTGGTGCAGCAGGTTCAGCCACCGCCTGTGACCCTGGCATCCCTTCTGAGTGCTGGTTTGAGTCCCTGTTGTTCCACTTCTGATCCATCTCCCTGCTAATGCACCTCAGAAAGCAGCAGAATGTGGCCGAAGCGCTTGGGCCCCTGCTACCCACGTGGGAAGCCAGATGAGTGCCAGGCTTCAGCCTGGCCCAGCCCTGGCCACTGTGGCCATTCAAGAATCCATTAGATGGAAAATCTTTCTTTCTCTGCCTCTTCACCCTCTGCCTGTCAAATAAATAAAGTATCGGATCTCCGATGGCTACTGCGTCTGCAGCTCCGGGGCTAACACTGGGCATGGTCGTGTAAAGGCCTGACAGAAACAGAGCCAGAGCCCTCTCCTGGGGGTAGCTGCACTTGTTTGAAGCAGAAAGTGTCTTGGAGAGTGAAGATACACTCCAGTATGGCCAGTATGCTTCCAAGCCCTTAGGAAGGAGGGGATGGTAGAACTTGAATTTCATGTAGCTCACTAAGTCACAGCAGTAAATCCAAACCGTGCTGTCAGGTTTTCTCTGAAATGAAAAGTCAAACAGGGTTGGGTGTTCAGCCCACTGGTTCAGAGGCTCCCATTGTGTATTGAGTGCCCATGTCTGAGCCCCAGTTCCAGCTCCCTGCTAACGTGGACCCAGGGAGGCAGAGCTGATGGCTGCAGGAGCTGGGTTTCTGCCTCCCACACGGGAGACCTGGATGGAGTTCCTGGCTCCTGGCTGCTGTGGGCATTCAGAGGATGAACGAATAGATGGGAGCTCTCTATGTGTCTGTTTCTTTCTGTCTCTGCCTCTCAAACAAACAAAAAATCTTTATACAAAAAACGAATGATGCCTTATTTCTCTTTCAGGTATCGACCCAGATTTGCTGGTTTTTGGCCAGTTGCCTCTGACACACCTAAATACCCGATCTTCATCTAACAGGTGGGACAGACTAAGGATTCTAAAAGCCATGAATGAAGATCAACAGGAACCCACCATGGTGAACCAGACGCCCCCCGCTCCGTCATCCACCGCACCTCGAGGCTGGCTTGCAGACACAAACGGGACCACTTATTCCAAGGAATTAACGGCAGGTGTGTGGACAAGATTCATTTCTCTGAATAACTCCGTTACCACCAAGGTCGACGTTGGGTCACGGAGCACGGAGGTCACCAACATGACCGT
This sequence comes from Oryctolagus cuniculus, assembly GCF_964237555.1. NCBI lineage: Eukaryota > Metazoa > Chordata > Mammalia > Lagomorpha > Leporidae > Oryctolagus > Oryctolagus cuniculus. The sequence continues at coordinate 124,885,799 of NC_091440.1, read as the reverse complement.
CTCCCCTTCCTTTGCGCCTACGGACTCGGCACTGTCTCACGTGGCTGCCCCATTCCGCCTCAACAGCAGCAAACAGTCACTGAACAAGACCAAGGGGTCCAACAGCGGGAACCACACAGCTGACAATGGAGGCGAGACACTCATGCAGGGGACTCTGCCTGCAAGAGCCTGGCTGGCCCCCACGGCCCTGGGCAGCTCCGCCATCTTGCTTTGCTGTTGTGTAGTTTTCTTGGCATCTGGGTGCTGTCGAAAGCGGCAGGGCCAGTACCGACCAGGACAGAGAAAGCCAGGACGCAGGCGAGGCGAGAAACGTACACGCTGAAGAACTCTGTCCAGGGAAAGATCTAGCAGGAGCGGGAGCTCTCAGGGGTAGTGTGATTAGTTTTAAGAGGCAGGCAGATTGGTTAAAAAATAATTACACAGGATGCGTGCTCCTACCAATCTCTAAAAAGACGCCTTATAAACCTAACTGCTTTATTGTTTCCTATTTCTTTGAATAGCGTTACCTTGGCCACAGCTCTGAGATTCCGCCCCCTGTGGCTATTAGCTGAGCTGTACTGACTCACAGCCCTTACAACTATCATTATCTCATCACACACAGGGGGAAATGGAGGCAGACACAGGTTAAGGATCTTGCCTAAGGCCACACGCTACTAAGTACTGAAGCCAGAACTTAATTAACCATAAGCAATCTAGTTCAAAAGTCCATAATCAGCATCTTGTTAGACTAAGAGCCCCCAGATCCCCATATCATCAGATTTATCTCCCAGTGAAGGTCTGGTCATTGTCACATGCTAGTAGGACATTTAGCGGCTTCAGCAAAGCGTCACTGTCATAGTTCCTGTTTTACATCTAGCTTTCTGCTTTATGGAATAATCTTTCTCAGCCCCTCCCCCCATCTTCCAAAGCCGAGATGCCTGTTAACTACTGTTGAATAAAGCTTGCAAGTTTGAGCTGAAATCCCTCACTCACATGTACTGTTTTCCTGGGTATAGCTCTGTCCAAATCTTTTTTTTTTTTTTTAAGGTTTATTTATTTGAGAGGCAGTTACAGAGAGAGAGAGAGAGAGAGAGAGAGAGAGAGAGAGAGAGAGAAAGTCTTCTACCCACTGGTCACTACCTAAATGGTTCCAATGGCTGGAGCTGGGCTGATCAGGAGCCAGGAGCTTCCTCTGGGTTTCCCACACGGTGCAAAGGGCCCAAGCACTTGGGCCATCTTCCACTGCTTTCCTAGGCCATTTGCAGGGAGCTGGATCGGAAGTGGAGCAGCTGAGATTCAAACTGGCACCTATATAGGATGGCAGCACCACAGACGGAGGCTTAACCTACCACATCACAGCGCTGGCCCCAACTCTGTCCAAATCCTACACCTGATTTACTCCCTCAATCTTGTGTTCAGAGTCTTAAATGTATAATACTTGTACTCTGATTCAAGTCTCTAATGACCTTAAAATTTAGTTTCTTCATTACATTCCTAAAACCTGTTAATAATGTGAAAACAGATAGCAAAACACAGCTTGTAACCATGGGAAACAGATAAGGGGAAATCTCTTTTTAAGATTTATTTATTTGAAGCCGGCGCCGCGGCTCACTAGGCTAATCCTCCACCTAGCGGCGCCGGCACACCGGGTTCTAGTCCCGGTCGGGGCGCCGGATTCTGTCCCGGTTGCCCCTCTTCCAGGCCAGCTCTCTGCTGTGGCCAGGGAGTGCAGTGGAGGATGGCCCAGGTGCTTGGGCCCTGCACCCCATGGGAGACCAGGAAAAGCACCTGGCTCCCGGCTCCTGGCTTCAGATCAGCGCGGTGCACCGGCCGCAGCGCGCCGGCCACGGCAGCCATTGGAGGGTGAACCAACGGCAAAGGAAGACCTTTCTCTCTGTCTCTCTCTCTCACTGTCCACTCTGCCTGTCAAAAAAAAAAAAAAAAAAAAAATCACGTAAAAAAAAAAAAGATTTATTTATTTGAAAGGTAGAGTTACAGAGAAGCAGAGGCAAAGAGATAGAGAGATCTTGCATCTGCTGGTTCACTCCCTAAATGGCTGCAACAGCAGGGGAGCTGGGCTGATCCGAAGCCAGGAGCTTCCCAGTCTCCCACGTGGGTGCAGAAGCCCAAAGACTTGGCCATCCTCTACTGCTTTCCCAGACCACAGCAGAGAGCTGGATCAGAAGTGGAGCAGCCGGGACTCAAACCGGCACCCACATGGGATGCCAGCACTGCAAGCTGATGCTCAACCTACTACGCCACAGTGCCAGCCCCACAAAAATAACTTTTAAAGCCTAAGCCAGTTTACCTTAACTTGCTGATTCATATTATTAGGTAGTACATTTTTATCAATATCTATCCCAATAATTATAGGGAAAAGAAAACAATTCTGGGTGGGGTTATATCAAGATTTACATTATTCTAAAATCACATTTACATAAATAAATCAGGAAGTTGTCTTTACAGATTATTTATGCACTCATTATTTTTAAAATTTCTTTAGGTATATATATATATATAAATATGAAGTGCTTACAGATCTTTTAACAAACTAGGACTTCTAGGAGAAAAAATCTGCCTTCCTTGAGGTTGATCAGAAATTTACTCATTTCTTAAAGTTTGATAGTTTCATAGAAATGACCATAATTTGGTGAAAACACCTATTTACCTTTGTAGAAAACAAATATACTCCTCCTCTTTTGTGTGTGTGTTCTTTTTTATTATTATTATTTATTTGAAAGACAGAGTTACAAAGAGAGGTAGAGCCAGATAGAGAGGTCTTCCATTCTGTTGGTTCAATCCCCAAATGACTGCAACGGCTAGAGCTGAGCTGATCCGAAGCCAGGAGCCAGGATCTTCCTCCAGGTCTCCCACACGGGTGCAGGCTCCCAAGGACGTGAGCTATCTTCTACTGCTTTCCCAGGCCACAGCAGAGCTGGATTGGAAGAGAAGCAGCTGGGACATGAACCGGTGTCCATATGGGATGCCGGCGCCGCAGGCTGGGGCTTTAACCCACTGTGAAACAGCACCAGTCCCCATACTCCTCTTCTTTAACTCCTACTTTTTTAACATCTCATTTTTAAAAACTGAATTTTTATCTATTTCAAAGAGACAGAGATCTGTCACCCACTAGTTACTCCCCAAAAGCCCATGGCAGGCAGCACTGGGCCAGGAGCCAGGACCTTCAACCAGGTCTCCCACGTGGGTGGCAGAAGTCCAAGTACAGAAGCCATCATCTACTCTCTCCCTGGAGCTGGAAGGGTAGCACGGACTTGAACCCAGAGACTCAGATAATGGGATGTGGACATCTCACATGGCATACTCAGTTTGCCGAACGCCAGCCCTCAGCCCCTCCTTCTGACCGTCAGACACTGAACAGACTTGGACCAGAGTAGGAACCATGCCAGTCAGTCAAGAAGCAAAACAACTGGGACTAGAAACTACATCCTTACTGGAAACCAAAGGGCCCAAAGAGAAATTCTGTGGAAAACTCATAGTTTTATTAAGAAACAACCCAAGATCTCAGGGCTAAGGTCATTATACTCACTTGGGAAGTAATCGGGAAATCTTTCCAACACTGTAACCAGCCAGACCTTTAAAAAAAAGTCTAACTGTCCAGTATTATGAAATACCAGTCCTACAAGGGAACCACGTGAAGAGTGAGCTGGAGTAGTCCACAGTTAAGGAAACAAAGTTCCCCGTGTGCTGAAGCGACTTCTGAGCTCCAGGGCTGAGGATTCCGGGTCAGGAAGTGAGCACAGTGTCTCCCAGGGCCCTCAGAGGAAGGGTGAACTTGACAGTGCTCACCGGGTGCACACTGGCTCAACCCCCTGATTTGAAAAAAAACCCAAGGATCTAGTGTCACACTGTGCTGCTTAGTCACCAATTACAGCAGCAACCACTGCCTTTGTGCGGCAGTTCCGTCAGAATCCCACCGCCCTAAGATTTTGCCATTTGGTGTCCGCGTCTGCAGTCAGTCTCCAGATCAGTTGCTTGGAGCTGGGCAAACCGCAAAAAGAGGACACAGCCCTCTCCAGGACTGCCCACACCCTTCTCTGAGTTCGGGGGCATTCCCCAAACCAGCTTCCCAGGCTGACTCACGGAAGTTAACGAAAGCTGTTCAGACTCACAACTAGGGCTGATTACCAGGAAAGGATCCGCACTAAAATCACCCAAGGGAGGAGGCACAAAGGTTCGAGTCCAAGGGGTTCCAGACCTTTGGTTCTGGGTGTCTTCTGCCCCCAGAGTCAGGACACGGCACTGCCCTACTGCTGGCAGGCGACAGTATGCAGAGCACTGCCAGTCAGAGAAGCAGGCCTGAGCAGGTGCAGCTCGTGTCACACATCCCACGCACTCTTTAATCTGCACTGCATAACGACACAGGACAGACCCTACGCTACCACTCTGCACAGGTTCCAGGTGAGCACCACTCACCTTCCACAAAACATTTCCTCTTCAGCCCTGTTTCTGTATCTGAGTTTTCCTAATTCTGCGTGTGTGTGTCTGAATATACTGACACATGTCTTAGATGATGTTCTAAACATGGTCAGAAAATCATTTGGGGGCAGGTGTTTGGTGCAGTGTTTAAGACACAGCTTGGGGCCAGCACCGTGGCTCACTAGGCTAATCCTCCGCCTTGCAGCGCCGGCACACCGGGTTCTAGTCCCGGTCGGGGCGCCGGATTCTGTCCCGGTTGCCCCTCTTCCAGGCCAGCTCTCTGCTATGGCCTGGGAGTGCAGTGGAGGATGGCCCAGGTGCTTGGGCCCTGTACCTGCATGGGAGACCAGAAGCACCTGGCTCCTGGCTTCGGATCAGCGCGATGCACTGGCTGCAGCGCGCCAGCCGTGGCAGCCATTGGAGGGTGAACCAACGGCAAAAGGAAGCCCTTTCTCTCTGTCTCTCACTGGTCACTCTGTCAAAAAAAAAAAAAAAAAAAAAAAAAGACACAGCTTGGAACACCACATCTCCTATCACTGGACTTGGATGGACTCCTGGCTCAGGTTCCTGCTTTAGCGAACCCTGGGAGGCCACAGTGATGGCTTAATACTTGAGACCCTGTCACCCATATGGAAACCCAAATAAAAGTTTCTGGCTCTTGACTTTGGTCTGGCCCAGCCCTGGCTGTTGTGGGCATCTGAGGTATAAACCAGCATATTAAAGGATCACTACCTCTCTCATAAGTAAAAACAAATGAACAAAAATTTTTAGCTACTTCTCATTCATTATTCTCCTCCAGTGGAACACAATGTGACTCTCTCCCTCCTTTCTGTATTTAGGGCCATACTGTTGTCCTTAACAACCTATTTCCGGGGCCAGTGCTCTGGCGTAGCAGGTGAAGCCACTGCCTGTAGTGCCAGTATCCTATATGGGCACCGGTTCAAGGCCTGGCTGCTTAATTTCCAATCCACTCTCTGCTATGGCCTGGGAAAGCGGTGGAAGATGGCCCAAGTCCTTGGGCCCGGGTACCCGCGTGGGAGACCTGAAAGAAGCTCCCGTCTCCTGACTTCGGACATCGCAGCTCTGGCCATTGCGGCCATCTGGGGAGTGAATCAGCATATGGAAGACCTATCTCTGTCTAACTCTGACTTTCAAATAAATAAATAAATCTTAAAAAAAAAAAAAAACCTATTTCCTAGCTAGTACCAATCATGCCTTTTTTTAAACAAATGTTCTGGGCAATTGTTTCCAAATTCCTTTTGGTTTTCATTTATATTCTCTAATTTAGGCAAAATAAGTCTCTTAGGCAAATAAACTCTCAATAATTCTTTACTCTGATTTTTTTTTTTAAAGGCAGAGCAAAGGAGAGAGATCAGCAGAGATCTTTTACTAGCCGGTACACTCCAAAGACCGAAGTCCAGAGCCAAGAACTCCATCTAGGTGTCCCACGTGTGTTGGCAAGGACTCAAGCGCTCGAGCCATTATCTACCACCTCTAAGAATGGGCATTAGTGGGAAGGGCATTAGTGGGTAGGAAGGGAGTGGCTGTATTCAAACCAGGCATTCTGGTATGGGATGCAGCATCCCAAAGGGCAACTTCACCCACTGTGCCACAAACCGGACCCCATTTTGATTTTAAATGAATCACCTGTCAGCACCTTTGGAAGCGGTGAGAAATGACCTACAGATACACTGAAAATGATGCTGAACTGACAGCTGAATTGAATGGATTGACTGAACTGGAGGTCATCTTTTGTCGCGTCTCCTGAACCACGGTGCTTCTGAGAAAACCAGAGGGGTGCACGCCAGTTCATCTGCACTTTGACTTTGCAGCAAGCTTCAGCACACCAGGGCTAGCCCCAGAATATGAATTAGCGTGCCACACAGAGTTCAATTTAAAATACTCCCCAAACGGAGGGGCCGAACAACCTGTCAGGGTACAAAATACTCCTGGGGACCCGTTTCTAACCAGAATCAGCAACTGTGCAGATGGATAGGACAGACCGCAGTCCTGTGGACAGCACTGACCTGCCAGTCAGGTGGCTGTGTCCCAGGCCTTGCTCCCCAGCTAACCCAAACCCAGTTCAAAAGCAACCACTAAATGCCAAGTTGTGGGGAAAGAAATGTGCGGCAACAAAAACAGTGATTACAGACCGGAACTGTCATGTTCCTGCGGCGACGGCATACAGGCCCTGGCTGCTCCTCTTCTGATCCAGCTCTCTGCTTATGGCCTGGAAAAGCAGTGGAGGATGCCCAAGTCCTTGGGCCCCTGCACCCGCATGGGAGCCCCAGAAGAAGCTCCTGGCTCCTGGCTTCGGATCAGCCCAGTTCTGGCCACTGCAGCCATTTAGGGAGTGAACCAGCATATCCAAGATCCCTCTCTCTTTCTCCCTCCTTCTAACTCTCCCTTCAAATAAAAAAATAATTTTAAAAAATAATAAGATCTTTTTCCATCTGTTTCTGCCTTTAATCAAAATGAAAAGAAATTTTAAAGCAAAAAAGAAAAAAAACAGTAACTGTCAGCTGTGATGCTGCTATTTTATATAAGCACTGGTTCAAGTTCCACTGCTCCACTTCCGATCCAGCTCCCCGCTAATGTGCCTGCGGAAGCAGCAGATGGCCCAAGGTCTTAGGACCCTATCACCCATGTGGGAAGCACGGATGGAGCTCCTGGCTCCTAAATTTAGCCTGGCCCAGCACCAGCTGTGGTAGCCACTTGAGGAGTCAAATAGCAGATGAAAGATCTCTCCCTCTATCCCTTTAACTGCCTTTCCAATAAATTTAAAAAAGACAAAAAAATCACACACACACACACGCATGCACGTATCTGTAAATATATGAACACTAAAGTTGTTAGGTAAGCATAAAGCACTGTAGAACCAGAAGAAATCAAAGAGATCCTCTAACTATCAGTCTCAATGCCCAGTGCATAAATAAGTAAACTTTGGAATAATCATTGCCATTGTGCATTAGCAAGAGGGGAATAATTGCAACTCGGCTGTAAAGCAATGGTTTAACATTTTCAATTTTATATTAAATGAAGTCTTGATTACACATGCCACAAAATTAACAAAGCAAGCAGATTCTTCTACTTCACAATTCACGTCAAGTTCAACAGTCTCTTCACGGATTCTTTGTACTGAGAAAGGGTCTTCTCGCTGTCGCCCTCATTCTTCAGACTGACAACAGACCGCCTGTAATCGTCCACTTCCTTGGTGGCCAGGAGCTCCTCTCCACTGGCGCTTGTCTTCTCAGCGGCTCTCATCTGCAGAAGCGTGTCCAGGATATTTTTTTCTGAGGAGCTATTTTTCCATTCATACTCCTCCATGTCTGCCTCACTTTTGTATTTTTCCCATTCTTCAGTTTTCTGAAAGAAAACAAATGAGTTCTGAATTCTGAGAAACAGTATCAGAAGAGAGTTTGTTTATTTTAGGGGAAAGTAAGTTTGTGGGGTGGACATTTGGCACGGCCATGAAGTAACTGCCTGTGACGCCCACATCCTGTATCAGAGTGCCTGACTCGGGTCCCAGCTACTCCTGCTTCCAATCCAGCTTCCTGGAAGGCAGCAGGTGATGGCTCAAGTACTTGGGTCCCTGACACCACGAGGCAGACACAGATGGAGTTCTGGGTGCCTGCCTTTGGCCTAGCCCAACTCTGGCTGTGTGGGCATTTGTAGAGTGAACCAGTAGTTAGGTCTCTCTTTGTCACTCTTTCAAATAAAATGAAAATACATAAATAAGAGCTAAAAGAAACAGAAGTTTGCAAACCATGGCAGCCTTGGTTGGCTCTGTATGGATCCCATATCCAGCAGTCCAGGGCTGCACACTCTCTACGTCAGGGTGCGTTGGCCACACTCGCCGACTACCCCGTTCTGTGCACTTGGTCTTCCCTGAACCCTAACATATGAACATGTCACGCTGCTGGGGTGAATGCGTCCCTTACCTTTGGAGGAGCTGGGGGAGTGCTGCGGGAGAATTCCAATACGGTGAGAGGTACCAAGCGCCTGGGCTCACTCTCAACAGCTGCTGTGGTTTGAGCAGGATCTGGCTCCCTGACTCACACAGACGTTTACATCTTAAAGCTGTTAAGTCAGTGGCAGTAAAGAGCGCTGGGAGCCCAGACCAACGTGATGGGGAGGCCTGGAGAGGCACAGGCAAGCTCCCAGGGCTTCTCCCCGCCTGGCTTCCATGGGGTGGCTCCTGCACACCACTCCACCATCGCCTGCCTCCACCCCCATCAGATGCCAGACCTGTGAGGCCACCCAGTCCTGCACTGTGAGGCTCTCAATCATGAGGGGAAAGAAACCTGCTTCGTTCTTGGGTACGTTAGAGACAGTAACAAAAAGCTAATACACACACTTCAATATATTCTGGAATTTTGTTTTGTTATTATTAATTTTATGTTACTACTTGTTTTTTCTTGCAAAAATATTTCCAGGGGCTGGAGCTGTGGCGTAGTAGGTTAAGCCTCCACCTGCAGCACTGGCATTCCACGTGGGTGCACGTTCAAGTCCCGGCTGCTCCTCTTCTGATCCAGCTCCCACAAATGGTCTGGGAAAGCAGCAGAGGATGGCCCAAATTCTTAGGCCCTGCACCCACGTGGGAGACCAGGAAGAAGCTGTTGGCCCCTGATCGGCCCAGCTCCGGCTGCTGTGGCATTTGGGGGGTAAACTAGCAGATAGAAGACCTCTCTCTCTCTCTGTGTAACTCTGGCTCTCAAATAAATAAATGAATCTTGTAAAAATAAATAAATAAATAAAGGTATTTCCTGCTAGACAACACTGGTAGGTTTTAGAGCACTGTAATTCAGGTTTATGATTTAACCGGAGATGCAACATCCTGTGCAAAATTAAGCAACACAGCTATTAAGTAATATGCTCTGGTTCAAAAAAGTATGACATGCCAGCCACATTCTTCTTCAAATGAACATCTAACAATACTCTATAATAAAGTCATCCAGTCTTCTGAGCAGCAACTTTTTCAAACACTTATTTATTTTCACTTGATTTGAAAGGCAGACAGAGTTCGTCCATCTGCTTGGCCAACTCTTCAAACGCCCACAACAGCCAAGACTGAGCAGGCCAAAGCCAACAGCCCAGAACTTCTCCCATGTGGGCGGCAGGGACCCAAGGACTTGAGTCATCACCTGCTGCCCCCCAGAGGCATACTAGCAGGAAGCTGGGCCAGAAGCAGAAGAGCCATGCACTGGCATACGGTCTGCAGGTGTCCCGAGCAGCAGTGTAACTGCTGAGCTAAACGCCCCTACCTGAGTAACAACTTTCAGAGGTGGTAAATCAATGTAAGAGGAGGCAGCACGTCCGTGAGGACGTCAGAAGGGATCTGCCACCTGACAAGTCCCTGTGAGAGCGAGCCCAGCATGATCTGACAGAGCCCCAAGGCACCTGAGAGTTCAGTGGGCCCCACGAAGCAGGCGAGCTGTTTCCCTACATCCCCTGCTGCCCATGGCCACTGCTAGAGCCCACAGACGGAGGAAACAGCACTGAAAATCTGCTCTCCAGGGAAAGGAGTCACGCAAACCATACAGGCCTTTGGGGATTCCCGAGTCAGCAAGCCCATTCAGATCCAAAGAAGAGATTCCCCGACACCCCTCCACCCGAGAACCCTCTAAGAAGAAATCCCCTTGGATTCCTTCAAACGGAGACCCTATGCTTCAAGAAAAACTAGTACGATATAAGCTGTCTTTTTTGACCCCCAAAGTGGGTGCCTCCCTGTACTGAGGTCATGGCTGGAACCACATATGTGGTTGCTCATGTTTGAGCAATACCGCCCCCAGCAGTCAGCTCTGTCCCTGCTGCATCTGGGGAGAGGGCCCGAGGCATGGCAGAGGAGCAAGGACAACAGGAAACAGCTTCCTGTTGCATCTCCGCCCCACAACCCTGTTGCAGGCAATTTCCAAGTCAAACTCTGAATTCGTACATGTAAAAAAACAAAAAACAAAAGCTGCCCTACCCATAATTTCTACGGTAATATTCAGAGAAGGAATACAGGTCAGTCCTTGAAAAATCGAATGTACTAAATTGAATGTGTCACTGGTTCTACCTATTCTCAGAAATGCCTTGACGGCTTCACCAGTGTCCCAGGTTCCTGTGTTCTAACGTGCAGGTGAAGTACTCCTAACTACAGGAGCCGCCACATTCACGTCACAACGCGCTGTGCATCCTGACTTCCAGATGCTAGTACTGGAACTTCCAACACTGCAGTTACCCTCTCCTTACACGTAGAACACACACTTCAAAAAACCCAGAAAACAGATTTTATTTATTTGAAAGGCAGTTACAGAAAGACAGGGAGAGGAGACAAAGAGAAAAAGACAGAGTGATCTTCCACTTGCTGGTCCACTCCCCAAATGGCAGTGATGGCCAGAGCTAGGCCATGCCAAAGCCAGGAGCCTGGAACTCCATCAGTTCTTAACGTGGGTGCAGGGGCCCAAGTACTTGTGCCGTCCTCCACTGCTTTCCCAGTTGCATTAGCAGGGAGCTGGATTGGAAGTAGCAATGCCAGGACTTGAACCAGTATCCATATGGGATGTGGGCATCACAGGCGGTGGCCTTACCTGCTAGGCACTGGCCTCAGTACACGTACTTGTTTCTTTTTTTAAAGATTTTATTTATTTGAGAGCTAGAGTCACAGACAGAGAGAGGGAAAGGCAAAGAGAGAAAGGCAGAGGTGTACCATCTGCTGGTTCACTCTCCAAATGGCCACAACAGCTGGAGGTGGGCCAACCTGCTCTGGAGCTTTCTCCAGGTCTCCCACGCAGGTGCAGGGGCCCAAGCACTTGGGCCATCTCCTATTGCTTTCCCAGGCCATAGCAGAGAGCTGGATTGGAAGAGGAGTAGCCGGGATATGAACCAATGCTCATATGGGATGTAGGCAGAGGCTTAGCCCACTACGCCACGGTGCCGGCCATAGTACATAAGCTTTTGCACTGGTTTGCCAAGTCACATTACAGACGATGAATCCCTGGACCCACAAGGTGGCTAGGTGAACCTGCAGCACCAGGAGCAGCCACAGCACAGCATGGGTGCTGGCCCAATTTCCCCGTGCACAGTGACAAGGAAGCACAGGGAAGCCCATGCTGGGGGACAGCGTGCATGTCCAGAAGAGCACTTCTGCTCAGAACAGTCACAGGTGGGGTAAACAGGCCAAGCTCTGTGGCCGGCGAGGCTTTCCACTAAGCCCGGCTCAGCAGAGTGCATCGGCAGGCTATGCCACACTCCTGTTTTCCACACATTCCAGTTCTAGGACCACACTCTGCACAGCTGGATGGAAGCTCCACAAGAGAACAACCCCTAACAACCCAACACTCATACACACCAGGTTTCTCAAATGCTGATGTGTGTTCATTCGTCCATACAACGGATTTCTTATGACGTTCTACTAGGGTAGATTTTAGCATCTCTACAGGTCAGCAAAGTAAGTAATACAGGAGTTAAACAGCAACAACCTCTTGGAGGGTTCCATGGAGAGCAACAGTCTCTTGGAGGGTTCCAGAAGTCAGTACACTGCATGTGTCATGTTTTGTTAGAGGAACCCCGGTGGGGGGGGGGGGGGGTGCTGCAACACTTGTTCACACTAAGTGGGGTAAACACAGACTATAAATAGCTTGTCATTCATTTAGGCCACATTTTTGCCACCAAATAAGCAGACTATCATTCCTTAAAGACTTCTGTGTTTCAAAATGATAGTGAGAGGGTGAAACACCTCTGACTGGCTCACACTGACTCCCAGAGCTGAGTTTAAACTTTAGCCTCATCACCTACTAAGGAACCGGCAACGTTTCTTGAGCCTGCGTCTTGGTAAGAACGGACTGCACGAAACTTCTCTGAGCGACACAGGAAGGAGGGCACACCCAGAAACTCAGGGATGGCTCCCGGAACACTGAATAAGCCTTTGCTGTTAGAAACACACTTCAGGGGCTAGCGCTGTGGCTCAGTGCGTGAGGCTGCCGCCTGCAGTACTGGCATCCCACGTGGGAACCAGTTCGAGTCCCAGCTGCTCCACTTCCAATCCAGCTCTCTGCTGTGGCCTGGGAAAGCAGAAGTAGGCCCAAGTGCTTGGGCCCCTGAACCTGCATGGGAGACCTGGAATAAGCTCCTGGCGGATGCAGTTCCAGCCACTGAGGCCATCTGAGGAGTGAACCAGCACATGGAAGCTCTCTCTCTCTGCCTCTGCCTCTCTGTAACTCTGTCTTTCAAATTAATAAATAAATCTTAAAAAGAAAAAAAAAGAAACACACTTCAAAGTGTGGGACTCAACTATCCTAGGCACCCAGGTGGAAGGTTTGGAGAGGAGACAATGTCTCTACCAACCTTTGGGAGAATGTCTTCAAAGCACACACGATGGCTCCACACCACTACTGCTATCAAACACCTCACTGAAACGCTAGAGGATATATAAACATATGCCCAAATGTCACAAATGTTTTACTGTATTACCCTCATTCTCAGAACCATGATATTTATACAAATAAAATGTACAGAGACAAGAATTCTTTCTTTGCCACTGATCTAAACTTCTGTGAAGTTTTTCATACTTGATCCCTATCTTCTTGATACCTACATGACAGATCAGAATAAATCTTCTAAGTGAAGCATTTGTTCTGAAAAAGACTAAGTTATCTCCTGTTGTCATGGAGTCTGCTTTGAGTGCAAGCTTTTTCTGTGTAAGGACATGTAGATTAGGAATGTTTTCTCAAGATTTTACAACAGGCTTCTGCTACAATTAAAAAATAAAGCTAATTTTCCAAAGTCACACCACAAATGTAAAACTAACCTTTATAAAAGAGTAAATCCTCTCTCTTGTGGCAATATGGATGGAACTAGAAGACATTAAGTAAAATAAGCCAGGCACAGAAAGACAAACACCACATATGTCCTCAGTCACTTGTGGGGGCTAAATAGTCAATATTCCAGGGAAGAGAGTAGAAGAGTGATCAGCACAGGCTGGGGAGGGGAGGGGAGGGGCGGGGGCAGTTGGACAGTGGTTGCCAGAGTTAAACAGGAGGAAGGAATGCTAGTTCACAGCACAGTAATGTGACCAATTTACAGCAACTTGGGTATTTTATGAAGAACTAGAAAGGTAAGTGTGGTAGCTCCAACCCCAAGTGATGTTTAAAGAGACAGAAATGCTAATTATCCTGATATGATAATTATACACTGTCAACAAATAATCAACAAGGTACTCTATAAATATGTGCAATTATTATGTGTCAATTAAAAATAACTTTTGGCTATTTTTAATGTGAGAAGCAGAGACAGACACAGGGAGAGTGACAGAGACGGAAGGCAGAGGACTTGACAGATGTCCTCAAGAGCCAAGGCTGCACAGGCTGAGGCCAAGAACCAGGAACGCAGGCTCTGTTCCCAGCTCTGGCTCCAGACTCCAGCTTTCTGCTCATGCAGACCTAGGAAAGCAGCAGGTGATGGCCTCGGTGATGGGGTTCCTGGTTTCTAGCTTCGGCTGTTGTAGACACTTGAAAAATGAACCAGTGGACAGGATCTCATTCTCCCTCTGTCTCTTGGTCTCTCAAAAACAAACAAACAACAAAAACAAACAAAAAACCACCAAAGCCCCCCAAAATGAAAACAGAAACAAAAAACCCTTGGGAAAAATCAGACACAGCACTGCAGTGGAATTGCTGCGCTTCTCTTCAGAGGCATGGCTGGGATGCATACACTTTAAAGCACACACAACAGCATGCTCAAGTTGCTGGGGCAATTACAAATACCACAGGTCAGCTGACTAACCACCATTAGGCAAAGAGTTCAATTCATCTCAGCAGATTCCTATTTAATACTCTGGCCACCACATATTTAAAATTTCACCACTTTTACTTTTAGTATGCATATCACTCACACACACAGAGGGTTTCTCCTTCCCTTTCTATCTGCAGTCAGAGAAGCCAGCAGGCCCAGCCGTCCCCGTCATGCGAGCCTGCTCGCTCTCCCAGCTGGCCTGCTTATTCATCCAATCCGGTTTCACTGCACAGTTGCTGACACTAACAGAGACCCGACGCTGAGCAGGAACCAGGCAGGTGAGGGCTGTGCTCGCACTGCAGCAAACAGCATCCACAAAGGCCTCAGACAGGGCAGCACTTGGCAGCACTTGGCAGCACAGGGCAGTCAGGGAAGTGAACGAGGCCAGCGAGAGGAAGGCAGCACAGGCCGAGGCTGCGGAGCGTTGAGAACACTCGCTACCGGCCAGGCACCACTCTAGCTGCTTACAGGCATCAGCTCGTCTAACTCTCATCACAAGCCCACGAGTAGCTCTATTATCATCTGTTTTACAGACCAGGAAATCGAAGCCCAGAGCAATTAAATAATTTGCCCAAAACCACATTACTTGTTAGTGGTGGAACAACTTGTTCTAGGAACACAGAGACAAGAGAAAAAAGACTATCAAAAAGAACAAAAGAATAACTTAATTCCAAACAATCATCTTTTCCCTTATAAGCATAAATTTAATACAAAGAAAAACACATAATAGCTAATTTATGCAATGGTCAATGTATTCTGCTTCATAGAAAGCAAAGAAATACCTGCTCCACTGAACACACTGGTCTGTCAGCTCCTGCCGTCGTATTTACAACCCCCTTGGCTTGGGACTTGAATCACAGTAATATTCCACTACTCAACGATTACAAGCAAAGCACTGTGCTACATGAAGGCAAATAGCTTAACCATAAAAACAAATCCCAAGTAATGTGAAAAATCATAAAAAAAGAGGCAAATATTCACAATGAATAAAAAGTGAACAAGAAATCATTACAAATTCTTTCAGCTACAACAGCTAATTTTTAACTGAGTATGTCAAGGAATTCAATTCAATTTACAGCAGTTTTAGAAAACACTTCACAAATGCTAATATGCTGAACACTGTACTAGAGGCCCTGAACATAAAGGCAAATGAAAGGCACAGCCCCTGCCCGTAGTGACGTCTCCATCCAGTGGGTGAAGCAGGCAAGTATGCTGTCAGTCACCATAAAGTCACAGGAGGACAGCTGAACACACGGGAGACAAAGGCCAGGGACGACGCATCTAGTAGAGATTATGTCTGAGTTGCACTGATGTTATACGACTGCATAGCTGAACAAGAACTATGATGAAGAGCAAATCACATATATAAAATTACAAAAGAGCCGGCGCCGTGGCTCAATAGGCTAATCCTCCACCTTGCGGCGCCGGCACACCGGGTTCTAGTCCCGGTTGGGGCGCCGGATTCTGTCCCGGTTGCCCCTCTTCCAGGCCAGCTCTCTGCTATGGCCAGGGAGTGCAGTGGAGGATGGCCCAGGTGCTTGGGCCCTGCACCCCATGGGAGACCAGGAAAAGCACCTGGCTCCTGGCTCCTGCCAGGATCAGTGCGGTGCGCCGGCTGCAGCGGCGGCCATTGGAGGGTGAACCAACGGCAAAAGGAAGACCTTTCTCTCTGTCTCTCTCTCTCTCTGTCCACTCTGCCTGTCAAAAAAAAAAAAAAAAAAAAAAAAATTACAAAAGAACATACTGTGTCCGTTCAGGCTAAGGAGAATAAAAGAAAACCTGTATGACCCAAGCAGCTGCCAACAAGGCGGCAAAATGCTGTGGGTGACACACTAAGGAGTGTGCCTTTTCCCTAGGGAATGGGGAACCACTGAAGGGTTCCATAAAGAAACAGAATGCAACAGGCTTGTTTTTCAGAACAGTGCCCCGACAAGAATACGCAAGGGGACGAGACAGGGAGCCCTGCTGGGCAGCTATCAGTGACGAGGACAAAGACGAGGCAGGCTGTATGAGGGTCAGAAGCAGGATCCAGGTAAACACAAGGGCTGTGCACCAGGACTGACTGCATCAACCAGGACGGAGAGTGGGAAGTGGCTTTAAGAGAGATTTCACCCTGAAACTGAAAAGGCTTGCAAGGAGGCATCAGAAGAAAGGGAAGAAAAGCAAGTAACTCTCAAACGTCCGACTTCAGCCACTGGGTGGGAAAGACGTCTTCCTCTAACAGTGCGTTCTTGGTCTAACAAGTTAAACAAGGTCTCGCCTAGAGGCAGAGACACAGAAGAGCCATCTTCAGTGTATCACAATCAAGTCACCTTTATTTTTTCTAATTCTTTGGTACACTCCCCAAAATGCCCAAAAAGGCAAGGGTTGGGCCAGGTGAAAGTCCAGAGCCCTGGTCTCCCGGAGGGTGGTGCAAGCTGAAGTATGTGAGCCATCACCTGCCGCCTCCCAGGATGTGCATTAGCAAGAAGCTGGAACTGGAAGCGGAGGCGGACTCACACCCAGGCCCTGCAATATGGGAGGCAGGAGTCCCAAGCAGGGTCTTACCACTCCACCAAATGCATGTCCCTTGAGCCCCTTCAGGGTGTTGCCGCCCCAAAGGTGTAGAGCAACTGCCTTGTGCCTGCCACATCAAGTCTAAACTCCTACAGAGACCAGAGATGATCCCTCCATTCTCCTGCCTGTTCCTCTCAACCCAATTCCCCCCCGCAGCCCCTCAGTTCTGGTACTAGAGTCACATACACAAACCTCTTAGGTCTTGGAAGAATTGGGCCAAGCTTCTCATAGTTTCTTTTATTTTTTTAAAGATTTATTTATTTGAAAATCAGAATTACACACAGAGAGAGGAGAGGCAGAGAGAGAGGTCTTCCACCTGATGGTTCACTCCCCAATTGGCCGCAAGGGCCAGAGCTGCGCCAATCCGAAGCCAGGAGCTTCCTCCAGGCCTCCCATGTGGGTGCAGGGGCCCAAGGTCTTGGGCCATCCTCCACTGCTTTCCCAAGCCATAGCATAGAGCTAGACTGGAAGTGCAGCAGCCGGCACTAGAACTGGCGCCCATATGGGATGCCAGCCCTTCTAGGACAGGGCATTAACCCGCTGCACCACAGCACCGGCCCCCTCATAGTTTATCACTTTAAAGACTAGGAAAACATTCACTGTCCTGCTTAGGACGGAAAGCCAAGACACAGTGGCAAATAATGTCCTACATGAAGGACCTCAGTGGGTGAGACTCTAGTGGAAAGAAGTGGTCA
This sequence comes from Oryctolagus cuniculus, assembly GCF_964237555.1. Lineage (NCBI taxonomy): Eukaryota > Metazoa > Chordata > Mammalia > Lagomorpha > Leporidae > Oryctolagus > Oryctolagus cuniculus. Next base: position 124,868,358 of record NC_091440.1, on the reverse strand, counting down.
TCAAAGGAGGTATTTTTCTCTGAAGGGAAGAGAGAACTTCCACTCTGCTTATGGCCTTGTCTAAATACTGACAGAGTCTGTGGATTCAAAAGGCTTCCATAGCCTAGTTGCTCATGTCAAGAGCCTCAGGTGATCACAGACATCATACATAAGAGTGTTAATTGTTAAATTAGCAACGGGGGTCACTGTGCACTAACTCCCCATGCAGGACCTCTGTCCTCAAAGAGTTGTATTATAATTATGTCTAAATGCTTGCAAAAGATGTATCACTCTTGGGTACTTCTTTCAAGTTAAAAAAAAAAAAAAGTGAAATTAACTTCAAGATGCAATGTCTTTGAACAGCCTTTGTGTCAACTGTTGAGGAACAGTTTTATTGTTGTTCTTTTTTTGTTTTGTTTTCGTGTAGTTTTGTTAGTACAGAGTGGGTCTTCTGTGTATAAAGTTAACTGAAAATGGATTTTAGTGGTGAACAGGACTGGGGATGGGAGGAAGGAGGCAGAGGGGTGGGAGAGCAGGTATGGTGGGAAGAACCACGCTATCCCTAAAGTTGTATGTATAAAACCAAGAAGTTTCCTTAAATAAAAGGTTTCTTGGGGGGGGGGGGGGGGGCAAAAAAAAAAAAAAAAAAAAAGAGTCCTGCTTAGGGTGCCCTGTGGAGCCCTCATAGGGACACTCTCGGCGGGAATCTGGAGTCCGCGGGTATCTGTGAATGTCCGTATTTGAAACAGCTTCGAGCTGAGGCTGAGGCAACCACTGTGGACACAAGGTGTGGAGACAGATGGATTTTCACCTCCTGAGTTGCTAAGACTGAGAAGATGGCACACCAGCAGCTAGATGTACTTCTTAATATTCTGCAAACCAAGACAGACAAAACCAAATACACCGTGCAAAGACCAGGAGCCTGTGAAGCCACAGGTTAGGTCTGCGTCCTGTGCTAACAATAAGCTATGGCCTTGAAACAAAGACCTGACCGCTCCTCAACGCATACACTTAAGAGGCCACAAGAAGATGGAATTATTTTATTCGTAAGCTTTAATGCACAATGTAATATTAGTAAGTTTCTGCAAAAAGTGCAGAATGAAAATATATACTTCATGTTAAAGAGATATATCTTACTAAGAGGAATCTTGAAAACATACAGATTCTATTAACATTGTGATATATGGACTTGAATCATGAAATAAGCTCATGGAAGCAAATGTCTGTGGATAACTTTAAAAATAATGCAGTGAGAACCTTGTCGTTTAAATTTCTTAAAGAAACAAACAACCAAATTAAAACCTTGTGAGGTCCCTGCTGTGTGATGTCTACGCTCACTGAGGTCGACTTCCAGACTTCTATATTTAAATTGTTCTGAGTATCATAACAGGAAAATCCTCCTACTCAAGTCCAGAGGCACACTCTTCTGAAAGTCTCAGTGCTATCCACTCCATGTAATGACCAACTACTTTCTTCTCAATGCTGCTAAGAGGCAACCTCCAAGGATGTGCTATAAAGCCAATGACAGCACATCTTTGTGCACTAAATGCTCAGAAGCCAGCCTATAAAAAATAAAGTAATGAATTAACAAGTGGCTCTCTAAATACTGGAATTACAGATCAGGAAATAACATCACTTTCAAGTATGAATTTCATGCTGGTGAAGGAACAAAAATTTCAATTCATTAACAATTCTGTTCCTGTAGCTCTGCGAAAGTTCACAGCACATCTGCATTCTCTTAAAGCTTCCTCACCGATGTACTTGCTGAGAAAGGACCAAGAGCCCATTGAAACAGGGATTCTTCAGCGCTGTTTAGGCCAGTTACAGGTGGCTACTCATCCTGGCCTCGCAGCAATTAGCATTACAGATCAAAGCTCAGTCAATGCGGAATAGAGTTTGTGTGGATTCTATGTGGAAGCACAGAAAGAACCCAGTAAGGCAACTCTCAGGTAATTTATGCCTGTCATTTCCTTTGGGGCAAATTCATTTTACAGGCTGTTGGCAAAATAAGAACCTCAAAACTGGCTGGATTTTATTGTTTGTTATTAACTCTTTAAGCAGTAACCCCAGAGCTGTAGTTAATTCAGCCATACTGCTGGTTCAAAAAGGAACTTAATTGGCTTAAGCCAAAGGCATTCCTATAATCAATTGACAGGAAAGAGAGATTAACAGCTATTATGAGGTTGTTCCTGAAGCCAGGAACTAGAAAATCCAGATTAATTATGATAATGACAACCCCTCAAAAGAATAGCTAGTAGGTAGTAGTTTTCACTCTTCACTAACCCTGAAATAAAGCCTCTTTCTTTCCCCTTCACTCATTCTCTTGGGTTGAAACTGTTTTAGTTACTATTACAATAAAAATGCTGCGAGGGGCTGGCATGACGGCACATCAGGAGAAGCCACTGCCTTTGACACCACCATCCCACACTGCAGTGCTGGCTGCAGTCTCGGCTGCTGTTTCCAATCCAGCTCCCTGCTCGTGTGTCTGGGAATGCAGCAGAAGACGGCCCAAGTACTTGGGCCCCTGTCACTCAGGTAGCAGGCCTGCATGCACCTGTGGGCTCCTGGCTTCGGCCCAGTCCAGACTCAACTGCTGCAGCCCTGTGGGAAGTGAACCAGTGGATGAAGATCTCTGTCTCTCTCCTGTCTCTCTCTTTCAAATAAATAAATAAATCTTGAGAGAAAAAGACAGGATATTTATATAGAGGGGAGGGGAGAAGGGGGGAAATGCTGCAGGCAGTGTGGATAATTACTGCTGTGTGTGTTCACAGAATCCTGCTGTCTCAAGCCTGGAAGGATGGTCCAAAGGCAACTGCTGCCACGACCACTCCAAGAACATGCTATTTTGCCCGTCTGTCCACTCAGCGGTGAGGGATGGAACACTGTCCACCCATCAAAGCAGCCACTGCACCTCTGAATGGCTCTCATACAAATGTCTCACTTGGTAAGCTCAAGTCGACCTCACTGCCTCTTCCACCTTCCTGTGCCTCTAAGTCACACAAAACAATTCTGTCCTTCAAACATCTCCAACTACTCTATGCCTTCAAATACTCCTAAGAGTATTTCTTAGTAAGTATTATGAAGTATTTCTCCTAAGAGAAAATGCTATTGAGCTGCTTATGTTGGGCACCAAACTACAAAAACTTTAATTTGAATGTATAATTGTAATTTGAATGAAAATTATTTTTTTCAATTATTTAAGGAATGCAACTTCGTGTATTTAATACAGATTTGGGAACATAAGGATTCTTACCCCTCTACCTCTCTCGCACCCAAACTCCAGCCCTTCTTTGTCCTCCCACTTCCTTGAGCTACCGAAGCATATTAGCCACCAACTGTAAGTCAGATGAGCTGAAGCCCCTGCACAGCACAATCTTCCTTATAAACACACACACTTCTACGCAGACTCAGGACGACCAGACAAAAGCCTACTTTCAGCACTGTTCGACTCATTGCCCTTCGTTGTTCTCAAAGTATGCCTGCCAAAACTCACAGAAAAGTCTATGTGTTAACTAAGAATTTTAATAAACAGTTAAAATATCTTTCTACAAAGTTTTGGAACTTTGCTCTGTAATTTATTTAAAAACCAGGATGAATTATATATTCTCAAGTTACACATCTGATGATTGTACTCTTCCTAACCAGACAAATTAAAGTCACACAAAACAAAAACAAGATTAAAAAAAATAATAATAAAGAAAGAAACCGCTAAAGGTTCTACCCAAAATAAGAAACTGAATGTGAAGGTATTGGGGCCTATGATTTCACAAGATCCAGAGACGAACTAAGCAATCTATTTCAAATCTTCACCTCTCATCTCAGTCAAGCCCCTGTGACATTTCATACACACTTAGCTTATTCCTAGTTCCCACAATATTCAACTGAGTACTTGCTGCACACATTTTGAAAGGCTAACATTATTTGAATTACACTGACAAAACCATTAAACATGAACACACAACTTACCCAAGACTCATGGTATAAAACTGTTAGTAGATATATTGCATAGTCGTAATTCTGTCTCTTTAAAGGACACCTTTATAAGAGAAAGAAAAAAAGACTATAAAACCTCAGTATACACAACAATTTGCAAAATATGCAATATACTATATACAGAATATAAGACTTTCAAGTACTCCTTCTCTGCTCTTGGAAAATTCTGCTCTCAGAATAAGAATGGTTTATAGAGTTCATTATTGAATATATTAAATACTTGTTATTTTTATCTGTATTAGAGTGTTCTTTTGTGTTTGTCACTAATTTGTATGTAACAGCTTTATGCTATTTTTAATGACTGTATCCAATCAAAGTTTCCTTCACCATCTCAGTGCTAAGTACGTGCTAGAAGACAGCATATGAGTTTACTTAAAAAACAGATGACAGAAGGCAATCGAAACGTCAGCCTTTGTCTTCCCTGGGACAATTCGTCTAAGAATGAGCTAAACTACACAATCCTACGCTGCTGCTGCTGCTGCCGCTGCTGCTGCATTTAAAACGGAATAACCTAAGTTAGACTTCGAAACGCTTATGGGATGGCACGTTCATTTTTTAGAGCAATAAAATAAAATACAGAAAAGGAAACAGCTGTTAACATGAAACACACACCCACCATATACACAAAAAGTAGTATTACCAGATACTGAAGAGTTTCAAAGGATAACATCCAAAAGTGGTTTTTAAGTTGCACAAACTAAAAATACAACATCAACCTTACATTTTCTAGTGACAGGGAAGGCCTAACCTAAAGTATTGCAAATCTATTTTGCACTTTCTGCTCTGAACAGAAAGCAGTGGTTCCTAAGCGTCTCTTGCCTCCACCCTGTTGCCGCCTCTGCGTGTGTCATGTTCCTTCTTCCCATCACTAGCAACCACAATGTAAGACCCAGTCAATACTCAGACTTGCACATTCTTTCACACTGGGAAAGGCAAGGTGACAGGACACCTGCCCACTCACTCTTCTCAAAAGCAATGTCTTTTTTTAAGTCTTTTATATCTTGATAATTTAGAAATAACCAAAGTATAATTCTAGAGGAAAAATAACCATCTAGTAAAAACTTACTAATAAGTTCTCTTTACAGCAAACAAAAATTACCTAATTCTTAAATTTATCTATGATAAATTTACAACTGTTTTCACAATCATCTATTCTGGTTCTGAGATTCTTATAAAAATGTCCCAATAAATTTCCCCACATATAATTTAATAATTTTAATTTTGAACTCCCAGATTTTTTTTTACATACTTCAACTTTGTAGAAACCTATTTAAGGGAACACTGAACTCTTTTATAAAATTTTTAAAATTTTATAAAATTTATAAAAATCTGTTTTATAGAATGAGAAGGCTTTTCGTGCCAACAGTTAAAGTGGTGAATGGTGAATATCCCTAAAACCTGTTGAGCCTTCTGTAAGTGTGCCAACCACAGCCCCACATAGTGTCACACAGTAAGGAAGGCAAGGCACTCTGTCTCCCGGGGAAAGCGAAGTTATCGTGGGACAGCAGCGTGGCTATGGCAGACAGACAAAGGCTAACTCTACACAGGAGTCTGCTGAGGCTTGAGTAGGTGCCGCCCCGCTGCACCATCAAGGCAAAGTGGGCTACTAAGAGATGTAAACATTGAAACCTGGGAGGGGGAGACCAGAAGAGGAAGGGCCAAGTGACCTAGTTCTAAGCTTCATCTTCTGTTTTGTTATGACGACAGTAAAATCTGTTCCCTTCCATTTGGTCTTTTGGGAGGGAATAAACCAGAGCCATCAATAAATTTTCTCCTGTGGGGAAATTTCAGGTTCCATGTTTCTGCAGACTACTACTGGCTTCTGCCTGAATCTAGCTGTGCTCACATCAAATGTGGGGATTATTTAATGTAGCCCTGGAAACACTGAGGACTTCCTTGGATCCTATTTCATGCTGAGTGAAGGTTACTGGTTATTATGCGGCATAAGCAGAGGTATAGGCTTTAGGTTAACGTGGGAGGTCATAGTTATTCCGATAATCACGATAATCCCCCATACCTTTGGTGATACTTCATTCAGTAAGGAACTTTGATCCTCTTCAGATTTTCATAGTCCCTTAACAAATAATTTGTATAAAAATACAGGGACCAGCACTGAGGAAAGTGGGTAAAGCCTCTAACTGCAGTGCCCGCATCCCATCTGGGTGCCGGTTCAAGTCCCGGATGCTCCACTTCCAATCCAGTTCTCTGCTATGGCCTGGGAAAGCAGTAGAAGATGGCCCAAGACCTTGGGGTCCTGCACTCACATGGGAGACCCAGAAGAAGCTCCAGGCTTCTGGCTTCGGATCAGCCCAGCTTCAGCTGTTGCGGCCATCTGGGGAATTAACCAGCGGATGGAAGACCTCTCTCTCTCTGCCTTTCAAATACATAAATCTTAAAAAATATATATAATTTATTTCTATCACATTGAAATAACTGCAAATATAATTTCTGATATGTTAAACTTCCGAATTGGGGGTTTGAGCAAATAATGAGATGCTGCTGTGATTCTAAAATCACAAAGCTAATTAAGAAAACAAAAATCCCCCAAAATCCCACCTGTTTAAACAAACCACACTTTTGTCTTCTAGTATTGTCCCCGAGTTTTACATACATGGATGCATCAACATTAGGACTGGCTTAGTAAGCCTCCCTGTACACGTAGAGCTCACCGCAAATGAGGATACTAAAAATACAAACTTGATGATGTCTCCCACCCAGAAAGGGCACCTTCTTTTTTTTTTTTTTTTTTTTTTGTAGTATTTTATTTATTTAGTTGAGAAGTAGAGTCATAGACAGAGAGAGGGAAAAACAGAGCAAGGTCTTCCATCTACTGGCTCACTCCCCAAAGAGCCGCAACAGCTGAAGTTGAGCCATCTTCCACTGCTTTCCCAGGCGATTAGCAGAAAGCTGGACTGGAGGAGGAGCAGCAGAGATCTGAATGGGATTTGGTGCCCATTTGGGACGCCAGTATCACAGGCAGAGGCTTAGCCCACTACCTCACAGCACTGACCCCAGGGCAACTTCTTAAAAGAAGCTGCCAGGGGACTGGAGGACAGTGAAGACACACGTGAGACCAGGGTGCTGCGCTGCTCTCTTTTTACCTGTCTGTTCTGATGGTCAGCACATCACTGGTCTTGCAGTATCGTTCTCCTGCAAGTTTAATCAATTTCTTCTTTGCGTGATCATCTAAATTCAAACTGGAAAGTTTAACCTTAAAAAATACAAGAAAAATTATTTGAAAAAAAGTACTTCACACAATTTAATGAAAAAAAAAAAAAAAAGGAGTTATGTTGCTTACATTAACGTTAAACCCACCAGAAAGCAAGCTTTCCAAGCTCCTTCCGTACAGAGGGAGCAGCTGGCACGCACCATGATTGTATCATGGGAGAAAGGGAGGGGAACAGGCTGTTAGTGCTCGGAAAGCTGGGCACTGGAGCCTTTCTTGAAAGAACTAAGACATGTCTCTTCAGTAAATGAAATTACGGTGCTTATGAGCAGCACTAACAGAATTAAACTCAATTAGTGTCAGGAAAGCTGGAATGTAGAAATAAATGCATAAAACTTAAGAGCTTTAAGAATTTCTACTCTGTAATTATGAGACCTGTATCACTCCAACTGGCTTGGGGAGATTTATTCTTTTAAAAGCTACAGTCATCTCAAGGAGGCTGAAATATCACATCGGGGAGGTATCAAAACATCGCTTTTTCTCAAATGTTAACACTATTCTCATAGGTATTCAGGAGAATTATTTAATGTTACATTAAAAAATGTTGAGTTAAGCTGGGTTCTTCATGGTACCATTTCTTAGAGCAGTTAACATACTAATGAGCTTTCTGGAATTTCAAGATCCAGGGTTGGTGTGTAAATGACTGTCAAATTTATTTGACATACGATTTTAGTTTTCAAAGGACATCTCATGGAATCAGTGTTCTTAAGAAACATTGAAAAAAATGAACATACTTGTGAAATATTTTTTCAACTTTATTTATCTGAAAGGCACAGCAAGAGAAGACAGAAAAACTTTCTTCCATAAACTGGTTCACTCTTCAAATGCCCACAACACCCAGGGCTGGGCCAGGCCAAAGCCAGGAACCAGGAGCTCCATCCCTGTCTCCCACATGGGTGGCAGGAACCCATATTTGAGCCATCACCACTGCCTCTCAGGTGCACGTCAGCAGAAAGGAAGATCTGAGTGAAGCCACCTAACGTGATCGTTAGGCAATCCATTATGGGATGCAGGTGTCCTAAGCTGCAGCTTCAGCTGCTACGCCACAGTATCTACCCCTAAACATAGTTTTAAAAAAATGTCTTACAGGGCTGGTGCTGTGGTGTACTAGGCTAAGCCTCCACCTGCAGCACCAGCATCCCATATGGGTGGAGGTTCATGTCTGCCTGCTCTTCTTCTGATCCATTCCCTGCTTATCCATTAAGCAGTACAAGATGGCCCAAGTGTTTGGGCCCCTGCACTCACATGGGAGACCTGGAATAATCTCCTGGCTTCCCATCGGCCCAGCTCCGGCCATTGTGAACCAGTGAATGAAAGATCTTCTCTGTTTCTCCCTCCCTGTCTGTAACTCTGCCTCTCAAATAATAAAATCTCTCTCTTTTTTTTTTTTTTTTTAGAGGCAGAGTGGACAGTGAGAAAGAGAGACAGAGAGAAAGGTCTTCCTTTGCTGTTGGTTCACACTCCAATGGCCGCCGCGGCTGGCGCACCACGCTGATCTGATGGCAGGAGCCAGGTACTTATCCTGGTCTCCCATGGGGTGCAGGGCCCAAGCACTTGGGCCATCCTCCACTGCACTCCCTGGCCACAGCAGAGAGCTGGACTGGAAGAGGAGCAACCGGGACAGAATCCAGCGCTCCAACCAGGACTAGAACCCGGCGTGCCAGCGCCGCAGGCGGAGGATTAGCCTATTGAGCCATGGCGCTGGCCCAATAAAATCTCTTAAAAAAAAAAAAAAAAAAAAAAAAAAAACAAACTTTCATTTATTTTCATCACTTGAAAGGCAGAGTAAGAGAGAAATAGACATACACAAGTATCTTCCAACCACTGGTTCACTCCCACAAATTCCCTCAATAGTCAGGGCTGGGTCACACTGAAGCCAGCAGTCAGGAACTCTATGTGTCTTCCATGTGGGTGGCAGAAGCTCGGGCACTTACCTGCTTTCTTCCAAGGCACGTTAGCACCAAGCTGGACCAACTCCGTGTCCCATAAGAACTAGCTGAATGCTTTTGAAGTCTGCATCCCCAGAGACCTAAGGACCTCCCTTTAAGCTCCACCTCCTGAGGGCCTCACCACCTCTCAACACAGCCACACTTAGGACCAACCTCCCAACAAGTGAACACTTGGGGGAACGAACTCCAACCATACCCGAACCACAGCAACCATATAGTCATTTCCCATGGAAAGCACTAAGATCAACAAAGAGGTGTAACTGCATGAGAAACAGAGGCTCAAGGGCACTGTGCAGTCTCACACAGTTCTGTCACTTCAATAACCCTGCACGGCCCTCAAGACACCACACGGCAGCAGCCCACTCATCTTCTCATTTTTTCCACTGAAAATGCATTCCCTTGAGAAGCAAGCATGACACCTATTTTGTTATTGGCAATGGCCTATGACTTAAAAAGCATGCCACACTCACTTGCTGAATGAATATGCACAAAGTTTTCATAGGGAGAATATACTGTTTTTTTAAGCACTGTGATATTTTTCAAAAATCTGAACTCAAGAAAATATAAATAAGCACACTTTAAAAAAAAACTAGACTAGTAAAATATGAACTAGGAGGGATCAAGCCAATCCAGTGTTCACACATGGCAAACAGTGTGAACTGCCACAGACCTCTGGGACAAACATGTATCAACCACCAGGTTATCAGCTTCACGGACAAAACAACCCACTTATGGTAGCTGATAACAATGTGGAGAATGACTTATAAGAAAATAAAATGTGCCTACATTATAATCATGCATATATATGCACATACACATGAACACAGAGATGAAATATACAGAAAAATGAACAGTTTTTATAATACATTAAGAAGGTAGTAATTTTACAATTTCCTTCAATGAAATTCTAATAATGTTTAACAATACATTAAAAAATATTTAAAATGTAAGTATTTTAGTTTTTTGCATATAAAGTGGTCCAAAAAACTGGCAGCGATGTCATTCATTATTGCAACAACTGCTGCAAAACTCAAATCACATCAATAGTTTAATGTTCAAAAATCTATACCGAGTTTATGTTAAAACTCATAAATATTTCAGGAACAGTTAGGTGGTACACTCACGCCACCTGCTAGCACTCAAAGGCACTGCAAAACTGTTAGTCAAACCTAGATTAATACTTGAACTTCCAGCTAAATGAGATTTTCTGCCTTTCACAACATTAAAAGAATCGTGACATCTTTTTTTTCAAGCTGGTATTTTTCAAAAAGATTATTCTCAAAATAACATCAATATTTCAAATCACAGTAAGCTGAGTTCATAAGTATCTTTAAATGCCTGTATTTAACAAAAAAGGAGGTACATACATTGAGTACTGTGTCTAAATACGTGAAACACTCTCTACAAACAAGGATGGTGCAAGGGGTTAGAGTGCTCTATCAGATGTAATATTGAGAATAACAATAGAGAATAACATTTGTATATTTTCTAAAATAACTTCTAAAAGGAGAACTATCATGTCAAAGGATTTAACTCTTTTTGGAAACTGTGAAAAAGAGTAGCTCTGTGAGAAAGCCTGTGTTCCTATGTACTCAGGAACTTAGATATTATTACAAATCAACTTGATAGGTAAACACTTTATCCTACACTTAAAATTTGCATGTCATTGAATATTATTCAGGTTGATAATTTGTTCCTTTTAATAATGCTTATTTTATTTAATAATGCTTATTTGATAACTGATTTCTTATATATATACTGATTTCTTATGTATTTGTTTCTTTTTAATACAACTTTATTGATACATAATTACATACTACAGAATTCACCCTTTGAAAATGTGCAATTCAGTGGTTTTTCATATATTCTGACTTGTGTCACTGGCGCCACTATCTGATCCAAGAGATGCTTATCACCATAAAAAAAGTCCTGTTAATGGTCACTCCTTATCCCTCTCCAGTTACCTCTGAGTCCCGTCCACCACCAGCCCACTTCTGTCTAGGAATTCGCCTTGTATCTTAGAGAAATGTGGGATTCTTCTATATGAAAGACTTGTCCCTTCTCCCTCATTTATTTCTTTGTTCACTTATTTATGCAAGCATGGGCATTTATTTTATATCTGGATATAATTCCATGATACATTATTTATTTTTTGCTCACACTGTTCCAGCCCCGGTAACTGGGTCTCTTACTTGGCCCATCTGCTCCTCTGCCATGCCACCATCTTTGGTTTTTAAACATTTCCTTATTTTCTGGCCTTTATAAAATGTTCCAAGCCCTTCTTACATATGCTCTGTTCTAGTCCTGGAATCTCCAAGGTGCACTTTTGAGTCATTTGAAGGGTAACGGCAAAATTCTTTGACGTACTTCCTAGGATCCCCAGAAGATTAACTTTTGTGTACTACTGTAACCTGTGTTTTAAGCAAGAACACTGTAAATGGCCTGCAAAAATGTGTTGAAAATTTGTGCAGCCATTTTTACATATTTGCTGACAAATTAACCAAAGAGTTTTTATCCATTTTCTGATATAGCTGATTAATTTATAATTTGCTTTCTTTGTTGGGTTTACAGATGAAAGTTGTGCCATGTTTATGAAATGAATTCACAAAGCTTTAAAGCTTCTTTTTATCCCATAGGATTGTTTAAACAGCATAGTTATATATGTATATGTTTTTAGACTGGAAATATTTTCAAACTACAAAAGATGATCCACCTTTACTATAAAACACTTAGAAAACATAGAGGCCAGCACTATGGTGTAGTAGGCTAAGCCTCCACCTGTGGCGCCAAAATCCCATGTGGTTGCCCATTCGAGTCCTGGCTGCTCCACTTCCCATCCAGCTCCTTGCTGATGGTCTTCCTGGCTTCTGGCTCCTAGCTTCAGCTTGGCCCAGCTCTGTCTGTTGTGGCCATTTGGGGATTGAACCAGTAGTTGGAAGACCCACCCAGCCACCCACCCACCTCCCCTACTCCCCCCGCCTCTGCCTCTCTGTAATTCTGCCTTTCAAATAAATAAATCTTAAAAAAAGACAAGATCCAAAGCCAGTAGCCAGGACCTTCTTCCATGTCTCCACATGGGTTCAGAGGCCTGAGCACTCAGGCCATCTTCCACTGCTTTCCCAGACCAAGCTGCACGGATCCATAGCCAGGAGCTTCTTCTGGGCCTCCCACGTGGGTGCAGGAGCCCAAGGACTTGGGCCATCTTCTACTGGTTTCCCAGGCCATTGCAGAGAGCTGGATTGGAAGTGGAGCTGCTGGGACTCAAACCAGCGCCCATATGTGATGCTGGCACTGTAGGTGGCAGTTTAATCGGCTATGCCACAGCGCCAGCCCCAAAATGGACCAAACATTTATGGTCACTCTACATTAGGGAATTATCTGCTTGTATTTCCCATTTCAGTGTCAGAAAAAGGGCTATGTCTGAACTGATCAACAATGTACCACCTGCCACAAATAACATCACATATTGTAATAGACCAACATTTATCTATTTCGTAGCTATTAAGAATTAAAGAATGCTTAATAATAATGGAAAATGCTTATACCACATGAAAAAGAAAATATTACTGAGTACATTTAGTTATCACCATTAAAAAAATAAAGCAGCTAGCTGTAAATACAATAAAAAGAGCTACTGCAGTTCACATTGGCTAGGCACAGAATTATGGACAATTTTATAATTTAAAACTTTTATTATATTTTTCATTCTCTTCGGTAAATACTAGTTTTCTAGTCACACATTCACAATGCATTTCTAAATAACGTATTATAATGATTTAATTTAAAACAATCTCGAGAGTGGGCATTGAGCACTGCAGTTTCAGTTACTGCTTGGCACTCCTGCACCCCACAGCCGAGTGCGTGGTTTGAATCTCAGCTACTCTACTTCCAAGGCAGCTTCTGACAACATATGTCCTGGGAGGCAGTGGCTGATGACGTAAGCGCGTGGGTCCCTGCCACCCACTTGGGACACTCAGGTTGAATTCCTGGATCCTGGCTTAAGCTTGTCCCACCTCTGGCTATTGCAGCCATTTGGGAATTGAACCAGTGGACGGAAGATCTCTCTCTCTTTCAAAACAAATGAAAAATAAGTAAAAAACAAATCTCTTACCCTTAAGGTTACTGTTCGTGCCTTGGGGTTGCGAATGGACGGTCCTGATGAAACGTAGGCAGCTGTGTCAATTTCAATTGGAAAATGCTTCTCACATTTCTCATCAGTGTCAAGTGCGGCTGGCCACTCCGTGCAGAAATCTGAGAGGTTAAAAAACTACCTCAATTATGGTTCTGCAAATATATTCTCAATTGTAATCCATGCTACCAAACACCAAATTAGTAAGCTGTCTCAGGACATACAACATGGAAGAACAGATGCTCTTCTGAATTTTACATCATCACCCCTCATCCTTTTCTTAGCTGGTACTTCCTAATCAGGAGTCTAATTAAGGGAATGATTTGAATATTGCAGATGTGATGGGAAGCAGGGTGTTCAGTGACGAGCCTATTACAGCTTCGCACATATGTGCTTCCTTTCCAACTAAAAGCAAACAGTTCACACACCAGAGCACTGTTTTTTAAAAAAGCAACAGATAACGTTAATTCATTGTCAGATGAAGATGACTGATGATCAGCTGGTAGGAACTGAAAGCAGCCCTGAAAAAGCTGTGAAGAGGGAACTGAAATGCGGTCAGCTACCTTCCAGAAACTGAGCCAAGTCAAGTTTCAATTCAAACAGGCAAACAAGACGAGACCCCCACTTAGTGGGATTCTCACAGTTAACTCACGTTCCCTCTGTGTGCCCTCTCTATGCCGACGGGGTCCACTGGCCCGAGGAACAGCCCTGTCCTCCTGGTTGGCCAAGACAGCCTCCAGAGGAGGTGGGCCTGGGTCTGAGACCTCAGCCACAACAGAAGTTCCCAACACCATGGACACAGCTGTCTGTCCATCTGCACAGCACAACTGGAGGGGGTAAAAAAGTACCTTAAACTACAAGCAGTAGCACCCAACCTCCTACAGCTACCCATAGCTGATTTCATCTCGTCCCATTCCTAGCAAGTTAGTGTAGTGTGGGATGAAAACCAGCACCATCAGGCTGCTCCCAATGGAAATTTCATTACTCAAATGGCATCACACATAGGAAGAGCTCAAAGCAACGGTCTTCTTAAGGTGAAACATGTTAGATGGCAGGGATCCATGCTTCCTCCAGAAACACAGGGCTGCAGGAGACTGGTTGTAATTACAGGCGGATGTGGGAGTTCTTCAGGGTGATAACCTAAAGGATACTGAGAGCTAGTTCGCCAAAATATTTTCCCAAATAGACAGCTTTCCTGTGGTAGTCACTACATTTAGCCCCTATTTAGGCTTTAAAATCAGAGTTAGCAAATATCACTGTAAGTTACAAAGACTCTCTGATACCTGGGACTAAATGTACTCTAGCAAATTAAGAATAACTTGCACCATTCCCTAAACACCTGCTTGAAAGATCAATTCTAAGTCACTTTGAAGGAAGAGAAGTATCTCTGCAATTAAGAACATTTTGACATTAAAAAAAAAAGAACAGAGCAAGTGAGTTGAGTTTTATTCCCAGAATGGATTGATTCCAACATCCTGTACTACACAAGAGGCATTACTATCAGGCACCTTCTCAGGCACCTTCTCAGACGACTTTGGAGAATTACATGAGCTTTTGGGTTTGCACCAAATCTTTTTTTTTTTTCCAACTGTGAATAAGTCATTTCAATCACCAGATGATAATTACAGTTTTTAAATTAAATTACTTAAATTACATGTCTAAAAAACACAGCCAGCTGGAAAGTACATAATAGACTCCTATTAGGTTTACTCATCTGATAGGTAAAGACCAGACTTTGAAAGACCTTGGTTTTTATTTAACTTCTGCCACTGATTATTAAAGTTTTGGTAAATTACCTAACTTTCCTGCATTTCACTTTTTCCATTTGCAAGTTAGATATAAAATCTGAACTGACCTACTTTGGAAGAAAACCGGGAAGAAATATTTGAAAAGCCTTTGAGTTATTTGGAAGGTGCAATCGAAATCCAGAGCCTGGCAGAAGTGTCAAAGCCTAATTAAGGAAAGATTAAACTGCTCCTTCAAGCACAGTAAAACACACTGCTACTCTTCTGAACATGCTATATAAAAGGCTTTCACTACAAATCAGGATGTAGTACAGAAATATTTCATGAAAGTTATTAGTTTCATTAGCTAACAATAGTATCTGAAAAGAAAAATTAAACTGATCACATTGTACAGAAACACATTTGTTAACCAGCTTTCTAAAGCATCAAAACAGAACATGTCATTTATGGCAAACGGTGCACAAATTTGGAATAGTGATCAGTTTTAGTCCAATTCCAGGCACGGATGAACACAGAAACACAACCTCTGGGGACAAAAAAGCATTCTCATGCTTAATGTAGCAGAGGTCTACATAAACAAAACCGGTTTTTGTTCCCTCATTTCAAGTGTAAGGTTGTTATTCCTAGGTTGTAGGACCTTTTTATATCTTTTGTATTTTTTTGAATGGAAAGTACTCCCAAAGCTCAAGTTTAATAATAATTATGTTTGCTGTGCTATTTCTCCTTCTAACACAATCAGACTACCTGTGAAGCGTTTCTAGGTTTCATTTTTTCCCCCTATCAAGTCTTAGCAAGTATTCTGACCTCTCTTCCTGCCCCCACCCCTTCTTTTCCCCAAAGACAGAGGGAGAGAACCCACTCACTGGTTCCCTTCCCAAATGTCCCCAACAGGCCAGGCTGCATATCTTATGTGGGCAGCAGGGACCCAACTACTTGGATCACCTACTGTCTAGAGCCAGGACTCAAACTCAAGAACTCTAACATGGAATGCAGGCATCCCAAAAGGCAACCTGACATACCAAATGCCAATTCCTTTTCCTACATCTTCGTGAATATGCTGGCTGTAGTTCAACAGTGAGTCTCGAACCCACCTGAGAGGCAGGATTATGGTTTCTACTTCCATTATTATTGATAATTTCCTATAGGGCAGCTAGCAAAAAAAAAATACATACATAAAAATTTATAAAAATTTCAGATATACTTGAGTTCAAGTCCTGCCTCCATTTCCCATTCAGCTTCTTGTTAACACACACCATGGTGGGGAGCAGATGATGGCTCAAGTGCTTGGGTCACTGCCATCCCATAGGACACCCAGACAGAGTTCCAAGTGCCTGCTTTTGGTCTGGCCCACTTCCAGCTGTTGTGGGCATTTGGCAAGTGAACCAAAGGAGGGAAAATCTCTGTCATACTGCCTTTCAAATCAAAGCAGTAAACATTTTTTAAAAGAGAAAAAGAACCAATGATGACTCAGGATATAAGGCTGCATGGCACATTAGAATTGAGATTATTTTCTTTTTTTTTTTTTTTATTTGACGAGCAGTTACAGACAGTGAGAGAGAGAGACAGACAGAAAGGTCTTCTTCTGTTGGTTCACTCCCCAAATGGCCGCCACAGCCAGCGCTGCGCCGATCCGAAGCCAGGAGCCAGGTGCCCCGTCCTGGTCTCCCATGGGGTGCAGGGCCCAAGCACTTGGGCCATCCTCCACTGCCCTCCCGGGCCTCAGCAGAGCTGGACTGGAAGAGGAGCAACTGGGACTAGAAGCCGGTGCCACAGGCAGAGGATTAACCAAGTGAGCCACGGTGCTGGCCACAGAATTGAGATTCCTAATGTTATGTTCAAAGGCTACCCAAAGTTTATGGAGGAAAACAGTCACGTTTTGTACCTTTAAGAACTTCACAGTGCTTTTTAATCGCTACAGGAGTCAAATGCAGAAAATTGGGGATCTAAAATAGAAAATTTAAACAAACATTTTAAAAGCATGAAAAAAAATCGTTTTCATAAAAGTACATCACAAGCACAAAAAAACCAAGAATAAAATCTGACAGTTTTTTTTTACAATACTAATTCTATGTTAGAGTAGCCTGTTATCAATCTCAAGAAACAAATGCCTTAAAATACAAATTCAGTATCAAGTACTAAGTGATGCTGACACCCTAGACTATCTTCAGACTGTATAACCCTTTTGCTAAGGGGCCAGAGCTGTGGTGCAGTGGGCTAAGCCTCCTCCTGCAATGCCAGCATTCCATACGGGTGCCAGTTCGTATCCCAGCTGCTCCTCCTCCAGGGATCCAGCTCTCTGTTTATGGCTTGGGAAAGCAGTGAAGACGGTCCAGGTGCTTAGGCCTTGGCACCAGTGTGGAAGACCCACTCCTGGCTCCTAACAGGCCCAGCTCCAGCCGTTGCAGCCATTTAGGGAGTGAACCAGTGGATGGAAGACCTGTGTCTCCTTCTGTCCATAATACCACCTCTCAAACAAATAAATAAAAATCTTAAAAAAACCCAAAACCCTTTAGCTCTGACAAGGATCTCACAAGAGCACAGCTGTTCTAAGTATTCTTTCTGCCATGAATCTACAGACGTACAAGCAAATGTTCCTTATAAAACTGTGAGACAGGCACTGCTGTAAGCACTCATATATTAGGTTAATAAGCTTATTTAGTGTCAACATCCCTAGGGACAGATGGCATGCATTAACTGCAAGCATGTTTACGTGTATTAAAATATTCACAGCCATTAGCTTTATTACAAATCCACTGGTACTGTCCCCAACCCAGTGACATTTTCTCAAGAACTTCATTTTAAATTAGGTTCCCTTTTCACTCTGAAAAGCAATGCGTTTTCCTCCACGTTTGCTTTCTTACATCTCTTGAAATGTTTCCAGTTCCAAATTTCATTTACTTGTCTCCAGCAGCAGAGAACCCCTTTCTCCCTGTTTGCATCTCAGTTTTTATCACCTTTTAGCAAATTTTCCATTTCATTTTTAAAAATTTATTTATTCTCATTTTCCTTAAAATGTAGAAAAAGAAAGACCAGCAGATGCTAAGGGAGAAAAAAAGTATATTCCATCTGCTGGTTGACTGCCCACACGCCCAGAACAGTTGGGGCCAGGCCAGGTCAAAGCCAAGAACCAAGAACTCCATCCAGGTTTCCCATTTGGGTTGCAGGAATCCAGATACTTGAGCCGTCACCTGCTGCCTCCCAGGGTCTACACTAGCAGGAATGCTGTATCAGAAGTAGAGGATCCAGGATTCCAATTAAGCACTCCAATACAGGACATGGGCATCCCAAGCAGCACTGGACAAAATACTCGCCCTTTTTTGTTTCCCAAAAACTCTTATCTAGTGGAAATAGTTTTCCATTGTACAACAACTTGCACTGTGCATAAAAGAAAACCATATAAGATAGATATTTTCAGACTAAACATTTATATTGTCTTTTAAAAAACCCCTACAGCTCATAAGTCATTACAGATGCTATCAAAGGAAGCATTTAATATGACCCATTTTGCTTGTAAGAAGAAAGAAACTAAAGTTGGTGTACCAGAACCAAAACAGTAAATCTTTCTAGAAAGAAAGTATCTAAGTTCCTTTATTAAAAGTCCATACCTGCCAATTCAAGTTCCTCTTGAAAGTACAATACAGAAAAGACACAAAATAGAAGATCTTATTTCTTTCCCAAGCACATTAATAGGGAGCTGGACTGGAAGTGGAGCAGCCAGCACTTGAACTGGCACTTGGACAGGGATGCCAGCATTGCAGGCCATGGCTTAACCTGCTATGCCACGATGCTGGCACTTAATTATAGTTCTTCAACGCTGAGGATTCAGTCTTTACCATGGATAATCAAGATACAACATCCGTTACGCCCTTGGAAACTTTTCAAGTTAAAATCTGACAATTCACTCCTGAACCTCAGGGAAAAGGGGACGCAGATGGAGGCAGCATCAGCGTTCACTCAGGTCTAGTCTGAGCCACGAGGCAGCACGTTGCTTACCTTCAGAAGTTCTAGATTGCCCTCCTTTGCCATGGGCACACCCTTTTTCACTGGATAACCCATGCGAACAGGAAGAGGGACTACAGAGGGCTTAAACGGCGCTGCAACGGGGTACACGCTGGGCCAGTCCTGGTCAACAGCCATTTTCTCTGTCCTAGGAGGCAGTGCCTAAGAAACACAAAACAGTGCAAATATGAACACACTCTTTAATTTCAAAGGAAGAAGCTGCAGTTGTGAGAAGCAAGCAGAGCCGCGACCTCCATGAAGGCTGGCCTCTCACGAAGCACTGCAGTTAAAGACAGCACCAAACCGGCCTGAGCATCTCGGCAGCGCTCCCCAGCTCTAAGAACCCCCTTACTTCCACATTCCCTTTACTACAGTGTTCTCTGAATCTAGTTCATTACATTTTTGGCAACATTTTTTACATTCTGTTGGTGAAGGGATGGGTTAACAGTATGTTCTGGATCTATTTCACATCAGAACTTCTGAATCATTAAAATACTACACAGGAGGACTCACGGACTGTTTACCTTTCTCCTCTGTGCCCTCTGACTTCTGGATGTTCTTTGTGTTGTATCTAAAAGACAGTAAAACAGGAACTGAGAATTTAATAACACGGACTTGTTCAACACCAACTATGATCCCATAACTCTAACACATTTCCCAAAAATAAACAGTAACACATTTTCTTCACAATGAGAGACAAAAATCATCTTTCAGCACTGTGGCATAGTAAGTTAAGCCTCTGCCTGAGGCGCTGGCATCCCACACAGGTGCTGGTTCGAGTCCCAGCTGCTCCATTTCCAATCCAGCTAACCGTCTGGGAAAACAGTAGAAGGCAGCCCAAGTGCTTGGGGCCCTGCACCAGTGTGGGAAACCTAGAGGAAACCCTTGGCTTCTGACTTCATATCGGCTCAGCTCTGGACATTGCAGCCATTTGGGAAGTGAACCAGCAGACGACTTCTCTCTAACTATGCCTTTCAAATAAATAAATGAATCTCTTTAAAAAAAAAAAAAAAAAGGCAAAAAGTCAAAACTAACTAAAGGACCAGCATTATTGTACAGCAGGTTAAGCCACTGCTTCCAATATCAGCATTCCATATTGGAGTCCCAGTGCAAGTCCCAGCGGCTATGCTTCTGATCCAGTAACCTGCTAATGCACCTCGGGAAGCAGCAGGCGATGGCCCAAGTGCTTGGACCCTGCCACCCATGTGAGAGACCTGGATGAAGTTCCCCTCCCTGGCTTTGGCTTGGCCCACACCTGGCTGTTGTAACCATTTGGGAAGTAGACTAGCGGATCGACGATCTCTTTCTCTACTCCTCTTTCAAATAAAAAATATTAAAAGAGATATTTAAGAAAATTCTATAATTGAATAAACAGTTTACTTTATGTGCTATTTTTTATTTTTTATGATTTTTATATGATTTATTTTTTACATGATCTTTATACGATTAGTAAACTAATCATCTAAAGAAATCTTTAGAAGTATTTATTTAATTCAAAGTCAGACTTACAGAGAGAGGAAGAGAGAAAAAGAGATCTTCCATCCTCTGGTTAACTCCCCAGATGACCACAAGAGCCAGGGCTGGGCAGGCCAAAGCCACAAGCATGCAACTCCAACCAAGTCTCCCACATGGATGGCAGGGGCCCAACTTACATGGGCTATCCTCCATGCTTTCCCAGGTACACTAGCAGGGAGCTAGACTGGAAGCAGAGCAGCTGGGAACTAAAACAGCACTAACACCCAGGCAGCTGCCAGCCCACTGTACCATGACACTGGCCCCTAAAGAAATATTTTCAATAAAATATTAAGGTTCAAGTGTGGTATAGCTGTTTAAGCTGCTGCTTGGGACATATGCATCCTATTTAGAATGTCTGGTTCAAATCTTGACTACTCCACTTCCAATTCATCTTACTGCTAATGCACCTGGAAGACAACAGATTTAACCTCAAGTACTTGGGCCTCTGCCACCCATGTGGTGACCGAATGAAGTTCCTGGCTTGGGGATTTGGCTTGGCCTAGCCCTGGCTGTTTTAGGCATTCGGGCAATGAACCAGAGGATGGAGGATATCTTTATCTTTCTCTCTCTCTCTCTCTGCTTTTCAAATAAATTTTAAAAAATAAGTTAAGGTTCACAGCAAAATAAACTCATTTTCTCAAGTTAAAATATCCCATTCGATATATTCTGCATCTTCCAAGATTAGTTTTGAAATGTTCTAATTATAAATATACCCTTTCATATTTAACAAACTGTCAAAAACATTTTAGTTTTTCCTTCTCTGTTGTATGTAAGAACTGCCAATGTTCACACCAATAACAAAAATCACAGCCACTCCTAACAAGTCATATGACTGAAGAAGAGACCAGATTACTAATACACAGTAAATACCTTTTAAAATATTATCTCGGGGCCAGCACTGTGGCAGAGCAAGTAAAGCCGTCACCTGCAGTGCTGGCATCCCATGTGGGTGCCGGTTGGAGTCCCGGCTGCTCCACTTCTTATCCAGCTCTCTGCTATGGCCTGGGAAACCAGCAGAGGATGGCCCAAGCCCTTGGGCCCCTAAACCTTCATGGGAGACCCAGAAGAGGCTCCTGGCCTCCGGTTTCCGATTGGCACAGCTCTGGCCATTGCAGCAATTTGGGGAACGAACCAGAAGATGGAAGACTCATTTCTCTCTCTGCCTCTACCTCTGACTTTCAAACAAACAAATAAATCTTTAAAAATAAATAAATCTTAATCTGTAACTCTGCTTTTCAAGTCAATAAATAAATCTTTAAAACAATATTTCCTCATGATTCTCCAAATAATGCGGCAGAGTAAAATAATAGCTCTAAGGATGCCTGCACTTCCACATGCAGGTACTATGCTAAATATATCTCATCATCTCATTAAAAATAAGATTTACTCATTTGAAAATCAGTGTTACAGAAAGGGAGAGATCTCCCATCCACTGGTTCACTTCCCAGATGTCCACAAAGGCCAGGGCTAGACCAGGCCAAAGCCAGGAGCTAAGAGCTTCTTCCAGATCTCCCTCGTGGGTATCAGGGGCTCAAGCACTTGGACCACCTTCTGCTGCTTTCCCAGACCATTAGCAGAGAGCTGGATCAGAAATGGAACTGATGCCAACTGGTGCCATATGGGATGCCGGTGTTGTAGGCGGCAGTTCTACCCACTATGCCACGATGTCAGCCCTCATTTAAAGCAGAGAAAAATCTCACATTAAGCAGCAGTCTCACTTTGCTATAAAATATTGGGAAAGATGCCTTTATCTGTGTATATTTCTGTCTTTCACTACTGTAGACACTCTGAGTGGTCTGTAACACGAAAATATTTGGAAATGTCGGAGCAAGTCAAGGACTAGGGAGCAAGGGGTTAAATTGATATCCACACAGCAAAGTCAAGATCAGACTCTGAACCTCCAGTCTGTCTACTTCCTTTACACGGAAGGCTCCACAGCTACAACCAACTTCCAGCACCCTGCCCTTCAGTCTTCCTCGGATTTCCTGTCCCTCCGCTGGGAACATACTTCCCCTCCATCGGCCTGGTTCCTGTCCCTTTCTCCTCCTCCCAACTCCTCCTCTGACAAATCCCTGTGCATCCCACAACGCTCACTCATTCATTCAAAAACAGTGATACCGCGTATTAGAAACTAGGGATCAATCAGTCCTTGCCCCCACAGAATGCAGCCTGTCCAATCACACAACTTTTGAACAAGTCATTTCAATAAACAGTATCACAGAGAGCAGGGAACTGAACATTTCTTTTAGCTGGTGTGACAGTCAACCTTGAGTGTCAACTTGCCTGGATTTGGGGATGCCCTGGGCGCTGGGAACACGTCATGTCTGGGTGCATCTGTGAGGTGTTTCCAGAGGAGACTGGCAAGTGCGTGGCTGGACCAAGTGGGCAAGACGCTCCCCCAACGAGGGCGGGCACCACCCAGGAGGCCGAGGCCCCTAACAGAACAAAAAGGCAGAGGAAAGGCGACTGCACGCTCTCTCCCGGAGCTGGGACACGCCTCTCCTCCTGCCTCAGACATCAGAACCTGGTTTCTCCAGCCTTTGGACCTGGGGACTGGCACCAGCACTGGAGTCACACTGCCATACTCACGTCTCTGATTCGTCTCTCTGGAGAACCCAAACACAGCTAGGGAAACCTCTGTGAAGGAGTGAATCTTGAGCCGACACCTGAAGAATGAGCAAGAGGTACCCACAGAAGACAGGCAAGGGAGAAAGTTCTCAGGGCACAAGAGAGCATGGAAAAGCAAAGGCCATGTGTGAATTCAACATGGCTAAAATTGAAAACAAGGAAAGAGGGGCAGGCAGCACACTTCCTAACCGGGAGTTCGCCGGCAGGGCTCTGGTTTCCTTCCTCGACTCCTCCCAGTCCCTGGACACAGCACAGCTCTGCACCCGCTGCTCAGGATAAAATCTAACAGGCATTCTTGGGGTTGGTCCTAGTCTCACACCAAATCCCTGGGTAAATCCTAACAGAGACACCTTCAAGTATGTCCCTGTCCAGCCACACTACCTTCTTCACTCTTACCCCCATCCAAGTCACCATCGTCTCACTGGACCACTGCAACAGCCCCCAGACAGGTCCCTGGCCTTCCCCCACCCCGTACCCCGACAATCAGTGCTCCACACAGCAGCTACCCATCTTTTAAAAGTCTAATTCACAGTCTACTACTTTCCTGCTCAAAGCCTCCCCAGGTGATCCTAAACTCACAATAAAACCTGAGCCCAAAGCCAAGGCAGAATGCCTAGGAGCCTGACAAGGGCAGGCCATTACTGAACTCCCTGATGTCCCGCGCCATCCACGCTCCCCTGTGCTCACTTGGCTCCATTCAGCTCAGCCTTCTGTCTGTTCTGGGCTCCCGAATCTCACCTTGAGGCCTTGGAGCTTCCAGGGCCCTGCACTGACAATGCCTTCCCTAACCATGGCTCTGGCCTCTCAAACCTCCCTTACTCCAAGAGGTCACTCTGACTACCATTCAGCCCACCCAGTCTCTGACCCTCACTAAACACTACCTGGCATTTACTTAGTTGTTTACTTGTTTATACTCTGATTTCCCCAAAACAATGCAAACTTCACCAGGTCAGGGACCTTGTTGTATCCCCTAACGCACTGCCTACCGCACATGAGCAGGTATATTTCCGAGGGCTGGCGCTGTGGCACAGTGGGCTAAGCCTCCACCTTCAGTGCCAGACTCTCATATGGGCACCGGCTCATGTCCCAGCTGCTCCTCTTCCAATCCAGCTCTCTGCTATGGCCTGGGAGAGCAGAAGATCGCCCAAGTGCTTGGGACACTGAACCCACGTGGGAGCCCTGGAAGAAGCTCCTAGCTTCAGATCGGCTCAGCTCTGGCTGTTGTGGCCATCTGGGAGTGAACCAGTGCATGGAAGATCTCCCTCTTTCCCTTTCTGTCTCTAACGCTCTCTCTCAAATAAATAATAAATTGAAATCTCTAAAAAAATATATGAACGAAAAACGTAAAATAGGCAAGTGTTAAGACCATGAAGAGCCACGATGATGCATTAAAGAATTTATAACGCATTGTCAAGTAACAGGAAGCCAGTTGCAGACTGTGAGCAAGGCAGCGGGGCAAGGCCAGATGCGCACTTTGAACACTTCACTCTGGCTGCGGAGAATTCAGAGAGCAGTAACCGCAGCTGTCAGCAGTGCGCAAGGGGCAGCAGCGGAGCCACCTGGGGTAGTCCTGCTGCCTCAGCACCTGCAGGTGACTCTGGCTCCGAAGATCAGCACGGGCCAAGGCTGACCTGGATGACCTACACCAAATGACACGCCTACCAGCAGCGGTGATGGGCGACACGGCCCCCCATCAGGACTGAGAGGGCGAAACCACGCATACTCCTCCCCCTTATTAGAATGGACCTCCCCTTTCACGAAACGACCCCAGAGACCCTGAACACCGAGCAGAGACCCGGCCGCTGCCCTCCGAGCAGCTGAGTCTTGGCTTTCTCAAGGCTACTGTTATTCCTGAATTCTTTCTGGAAGCCCAGTCAAGGGCGTGGGGGACCGCGCAGCCCCTGCTGTCCGGCGCCGGAAGGAACGAAGTAGATGACAGCGATGCAGGAGGCAGGCGGATGGCCCCGGGGGACAGGACCCCCTCGGCCACTGCTGTCCCCTCCTCACTCCCCCGTCCCTCCATCCTCACTTCCACACGGCGTCTCTCGCACCACGAGTGCTTCTCCCTTGCTAAGCCCGCCTCTGCCGCCAGGTTCCTCCAGCGCCAGGGCGCCATGCACACCCCCACGGCCCCTGCCCCGTGAAGGTCACCTCAGCTCCGTCCGCAGACCCGGAGTCCCCATATGCTGGCCTGCAACTCACAGCCGCAGTCCGCGTGGCACGGCCGCGGGCCTCCCTTCGCGCTCGGGGGAACCCGGGGGCCCCACACGGCCCGACAAACATCACGGGGGACCAGAGTGAGACCCGCGCCAGCGCCAAGGCAGGAAGTGCGGGCCAGGGGCAGGGGAGCAGGCGCCTGGAGGACCCGGAGGAGGCCGGCGGCTAGGAACGTGGGCGCAGAGGCCGGACCCACACGAGCGGCTTTCCCACCCGGCGGGCCAGCACCAGCAAGCACGGGCCCCACCGGCCTCGCCGCGGCGGCCGCCATCACGGGCCCAGTATTCCGCTCTATCCCCTCGCCCAAAGCCTGGAGGCGGTGCGCCAAACACTCACGCGGGCTAGGTCCTGGGGCACGAGTGGTCGGCGACACGGCGGTGGAGAAGGCTCGCAGAACCCCGGCCCCCGGCTGCCTGGGCAGACACGCCAAGATTGCAACGGCCGCCATGGCTGCGAGGACGGCAAGCCGCAGGGGACACGCGCCGCCAGGCGTGAAGGCGCGAGCCTGGGGCCGCAAGGCGCATGCGTACACCCTCTGGCCCCGCCCCCTAGCGTGGAGAAACTGGAGGCACCTGGGTCTGTGAGCGCCCGGGTTGGGTCAAACGTGGGGAGGAATCCCCCAAATAGAAAGGCTTCGGGAAAAGAGAACAAAAAAGATAACGGCGGTGGGGGCGAGGGAAATGGGCTTACCCCGGGCAAAGACACTTGCAAATGGGACCACGGGGACAGGTGGTCGTGGCTGAGGGAGGGCAGGTGTGTGTGGTCAGGGTGCACCCTTAGGCGCTCCAAAGCTCAGAAGGCCCGGCCCAGGGCGCAGGTTCTTTCAATTGCTTTTTTTTTTTTTACACTTTCTTGGGCTGGAAACAAAAATCTCCAGCTAGTGATCGGATCTTAGGGCAGAGAGGCAGCACGCTTGAGTGGAAAGCTTAGCTTCACCCTTTGGGACTGTGTGATGTCAGTGGACAGTATCTGCTACAGCATCGGCACGCGGTGGACACCGTGTGTCCGTGTGTCGTGTCCTGGAACTGGTATCAGGGGTTTGGGTAGTTTGATCAGACCACAATTACAAAACGTCAGAACTCATCAGGGTCTGGAAACCAATGTGCGTCCCTCATAACCCGGACTTTCTACCCTAGGATGGGTTAACACACACCCTTAATAAAATCATCACCTGTTTTTTAAAACAAAGTATGGAATGGTAATGGCAGCCAGGAGCACACACAGCTGACTCCTGGCGAGCATACACCCAGTGGAGCAGCTGTTCCGCAGTATTCTGGCCGCCAGCATTTCGTGTGCCATGGGTGTTTGTGGGCACGAGGCAGGTAAGGGGCATGAGACCGCCAAGCGTCTGCAGTGACCACCATCCTCATCTCAGGGCCGCTTACCTTCCTGTTACAGCCAGAGAGCAGAACACAGTGTACTCAGGACAGCTGCACCAGCGTCCCACAGGCCGGGGGATTTACCAGAACCTGTGTTCTCACCGCGCTGAGGACCACGGCTCAGAAATCCCAGTGTGCGCAGGGCTGGATCCTGCTGAGGGTTGTGACCGAATCTGTTCCCCGCCCGGCCCCCAGCCTCCAACGGTTGCCAACAGCGCGTGGCATTCGGAGTCTTCTAGATGCCTCACACCCTCGCCTGCCTTCACCCCATGTTCTCCCCTCTCCTCTTTACCTAAGATGGAAAGCATGGCCTGTGCCGTCACATGATGTGGGATTTGAGTCTGGGCTCTTGGGACGGCCGACGTAGCCTCTCGGAGCAACAACATGCTCCCAGAATGACTGATTTAGGGGAATGTGTTTCAGAAGACATAGCACAAATATTGGCCAATGCAGTTAAGCGCAGGGCCCATGTCACAGCCTCATTCTCTCTCTCAAGTTTATGTTTTTTAGCAGATAAAGTGGAAACCCAATGTCACAGAAATTTTGTGACAAAAAGGTTATAGTCATCGTTCAGACAATTATCCGTTTCTGAACAAGCTGAGGAACTTAGCTCCCCATTCTACCTTGTTATGCTCTGGGTCTTTTATTTTAACTCGCCCAAAAATGACAGTGAAAAGAGAGGACCAGAGCTAGAAGAGCCAGAGAAATACTTTGTACTCCCCCCGCCCCCTGGCATCAAGTATGGTAAATTGAGTTCTATGTTACAAGGTTAAAACTCATTTTAATGCCATCAACAGGCAATAATACCTATCTTATGCAGTAAAACAGTGAAACATAGGGTCAGCATCGTGGTGTAGGAGGTTAAGCCACCTCCTGCGATGCAGGCATCCCATATGAGGGTACTAGTTCGAGTCCCAGCTGCTCTGCTTCCAATCCAGCTCCCTACTGCACCAGGGAAAGCAGAAGATGGCCCAAGTTCTTGGGCCCCTGCCTCCTGCATGACAGACCTGGATGGAGTTCCACAGTTCTGTTTCAACCTGGACTACCCCAGCCAGTGTGGCCATTTGATGAGTGAACCAACACATGGAAGATTCTTTCTCTTTCTTTTCAAATAAACAAATAAAGTTTTTTTTTTAATAGTGAAGCATGTACTATGTTGCACGTGATGGTTACTAAGTTACACAATTTTCCAGTTTGAAAGGATCTTAGAGGTGCACTCACTCATGGTAAGAGTCTTTCCTTCGACCTATATGATTAAATAATTGAGCACAGCATAGAAGCCAGGCTGCACTTGGAAGGGCCCTTTGGCTTAGCGCTCTACCATCCCTGTCTAAAACTTCTTAACACGTTTTGAACAAGTGGCTCCACAACTTCAGTTTTCACTGGGCCCTGCAAATTACATAGTGGGTTCTAGGTACAACAGTTGGTAAATATTAAGCTTTCATACAGTGGGTTTTTACTCTATATAAATCCTGGATCAATCCAATGAGAGCTATTTTAATCAAAACTAACTTCCATATAAAACCTGTGTGGAGCAGCCAGTGCTGTGGCGTAGTGAGTTAAGGCTCTGCCTGTGATGTGGGCATCCCATATTGGCACTGATTTGAGTCCTGGCTGCTCCACTTCTGACCCAGCTCCCTGTTAATGCACCTGGGAAAGCAGCGGAAGATGGTCCAAGTTCTTGGGCCCCCACATCCACATAGGAGAACTGGAAGAAGTTCCTGGCTCCTGGCTTCAGCCTGGCACAGCCCTGGCCATTTCGGCCATTTGGGGAGTGAACCAGCCAATGGAAGATCTCTCTCGCTCTCTCTCTCTCTCTCTCCTTCTCTCTGTGTACCTCTTCCAAATTAAAAAAAAAATAAATCTTAAAAACCTGGGTGGACAAAATACAGTAGAGTCTGTATATCAAGTTCACAAGCAATATGCAGATCCCCAGGTTTCAGAAATGGACTTTGCAATGCAAAGGTATTGCAATGCAAACACCTACCAAACAGTACAGGTTAACTATATTATATAAAAATATAATACAAAATACCACTGAAGACACACGGCCTTTTAATGCACAGTACAAGTTCTAGAAGGATAAACAGCAAACTTCAGGCAGTAGGTATTGGGTCAGAGGTGATTTGTCTTTATAAAACTGGCTTATGTCACTTAACATCTTCCAGGTTCCTCCACACTGTTGCATAAGACAGGATACATCTTTTAATGGCCCAAATCGGGAGCCTGGAACTGTATCTAGGCCTCCAGATGGGACCAGGCACCCGGCCCATCTCCTACCACTTTCCCAGGCACATTAGCAGGGAGCTAGATGAGAAGTGGAGTGGCCGGGACAGGAACTGCTGCTCACATGGGATGCCCGTGTCACAGGTGCAGCTTAGCCCTCTGTGCCTACCTGTGGCATGGTTCACATCCCGCCCAGCAACCATCAGCAACACAATGTGCCTTCCCTTCAACCACATCCTACCTTGCACCTCCTCCCCCTCATGCCCTACCTCCCGGGTCCTGGCCACCCTCTTTTCCCACCCAGCTGACAGTCTGGCTCTGCTTGTCCTCTTCCCCCTCCACATCCAGTCTCCACCCAGCCCTCAAGTGAGGTGGGTGTCAGACCAAGGCACCAGCTCCTCCTATCGCTGAGAATAAAATCCAGAGTTCTTACTGTGGCCTCCCAGTCGGACCAGCTTGATCCGTTATTGGCTGTGTCTCCATACCTCTCCTCCCACTCTCTGGGGTGTGCTCAGCTCCATCCACGGCCACCTCCTGTGCTTGCTTCTCCAGCAGGGCAGAGCTGCTGGCCTCTCAGGCCCTTCCCCCCACCCCTGCAGCTCCCTGTGCCTGGAGCATCATTCCCCAATGCCGAACTCCCCAGTGGGCTCGCTGGCCACGTGGCCCCTCCTCGCTGAGCCTCCCTTCACCACCCCAGATAAAAGAGCACCCCCTTTACCCTCTAAGCCTTTACTCATGCATTTCCTTTACAGAACCCCTAACATGAATTTTTAACAATGTACTTGGTGTGGAGGTGGGGAAGGGTGAGGGGAAGAATTAGAGAGAGAGAGACAGAGACAGAGACAGAGTAATACTCTGGTCCAACATGTGCTGTCTCGATCCATCTTCTGCAAGGAGGGGCCGGGGCTGAATGAGCATTAGCCAGAGGGAAACCAAAGGCTGGAGAGGCTACATTCCTTCCTTAAAAAAAAAAAAGAAAAACTTACTATTTATTTGAAAGGCAGAGTTACAGAGAGGGAGACACACACACACACACACACACACACACAGGGTATTATCTTCCATCTGTGGGATCACTCCACAAATGGCTGCAATGGCCGGGGCTGGGCCAGGCTGAAGCCAGGAACTCCATCTGAGTCTCCCGTGTGGGTGCAGGGGTCCATGTACTTGGGCCATCTTCCACTGCTTTCCCCAGTGCAGAAGCAGGGATCTGCATTGAAAGTGGAGCAGGGCCGGCGCCGTGGCTCACTAGGCTAATCCTCTGCCTGCGGCCCCGGCACCCCAGGTTCTAGCCCCGGTCGGGGTGCCAGTTCTGTTCCGGTTGCCCCTCTTCCAGTCCAGCTCTCTGCTGTGGCCTGGGAGTGCAGTGGAGGATGGCCCAAGTGCTTGGGCCTGCACCCGCATGGGAGACCAGGAGTAAGCACCTGGCTCCTGGCTTCAAATCAGCACAGTGCGTGGGCCGCATTGGAGGGTGAATCAACAGTGCAGGAAGACCTTTCTCTCTGTCTCTCTCTCTCACTGTCCACTCTGCCTGTCAAAAAAAAAAAAAAAAAAAAAAAGTGGAGCACATTAAGACTCAAGCTGCCACCTGTATGGGATGCTGGGGTCGCAGGCGGAGACTTAATCCACTGCACCACAGCACTGGCCTCCTCTTCCCCTTTCCCGAAGTGAGCAGACAGCACGGGGATGGCAGCTCCCTTCCTCCGGTTCCCCAAGGACTTGGGGTGCTGCTATGGCTTGGACATTGGTCTGGGCAGCCCCCCAATGCCCACGTGTTAAAAGCTTCATCCCCAGAGTGGCACTACAGGGTGGTGATGGAACCGTTGTGGGTGCGGTGGCAGGAGATGCCTAGGTTGCTGGGTCTTGTTACAGAAGCCTGAGCTGGTCTCTCCTTCTCTCCCTCTCCTGGCTCACGTGACCCCTCCTCGGTAGGGGCTCTGCCACCACCAATGACCACTCTCAGCAGAGGCCAACACAATGTGGCCATGGCCGCTCCATCCTGGACTTGAACCTCCCTCTAAGTAAATCAATGCAACCCTGTAGAGAAAGTTGCCTGAGGCGTTTCATCATGGTCAGGAAGACGTGATTCCCACCATGGTGGAGGTGAAGAGCAAGGGTCTGGGGGCTGCAGCTCCTTACTGCTGACAGGCCTGTTTAAATGAGTGCTTGGCTCAGAGCACAGAACGGGCACCGGCGCATCAGGACAGATTTAGGCTGGAGTCAGCGACGCGCCCTCAGCTCCTGTGAATCCTGTGTACTGGAATGGAGGAAGAATCAGAGCGGACCTAGGTGGCTGTCCTGGGCACTGCGGGTCTTCTTGATTTCAGTGTGGCTGTTGCTCCAAAAGAAATCAATTGGCACCCTCCAAAAGGCTCAGTGGAGGAGAGACGATGCCTGCACAGGCCAGGTTCAAGGGGATCAGCCACCGTCAGGAAAATGGCAGGGAGCTGTCCAAACCAAGAGCTGGTCAGAATCCGGGATCTCCTCCCTCGGATGTGGTCTGCTCCCCTGGGCACTGCTGGCTGGGAGCCAGGGGGCAGGGGAGCCCAGAGTAAGGCAGAGAAGGGGGACGGTGGGTGTCGGGGACGAGAGAACTCTCAGCCCAAGACTTGACAAGCACACACAGGGGGACCGGGACCCCACCCTCCCACAGCTCTCGTCTGGGACCTGTTAGTAGTCCTGACGTTCATCTAGTGGCTTGCGATCAGCATTTTAAAAAGGATGTTGTAGCACAGAAAACACAAGAGTGCCTGCCACAGTTTGTCACACGCATCACAGCAGCAATATGTATTTCTTAACTTCAAGAACAGCCAGCTTATGTTGTACTACAGCGGACATGTTGTCTTAATTCAGCCACACAGGAATTGGAAAATTCCAAAATACATCATGTGCCAAGGCCATGGAAAGACAGCAGAAACAGAAAATGTCATTGTTATTTTTTAATAACATCCTCTGATTCACTCCTCAAATGCCTGCAACAGCCAGGACTAGGTGAGGCCACAGCCAGGAGCAGGAGCCAGGAATCCCATCGAAGTCTCCCACCTGGCTGGCAGACATGCAGCTCCTTGGGCCATCACCTGTTGCCTCCCAGGGTGTGCAACAGCGGTGAGCTGAGCCAGGAATCAAAGGCAGGTTCTGACACAGCGACAAAGGTGTCCCAAGCAGCGGCTTAACCACTGCACCACATGCCCCAACAAGTGATTTAAGAGTTTGGGTGCATTTTAGATTTGGCCCATGTTTTCAAACAGCTGCACCTCTATGAATCAAGATTCAACAGCAGACTAAGGCCAAGACGTGAAAGAACAAGCAACAGCAACCAGCCCGATCCTTGGCAGGTGCACAGCTCTGCCGTCTCAGTAACTACAGTAGCTTAGTGTCAATTTTCTCTAAGTGACCCAAGAAAAGAGATGGGCTTTGTAACTGGACAGACCCCGCTTTTGGTTACAAGCCACGTAATTGTCTTAGGAATGATTTAGCCTCTCTGCTGGGTCAAGAAGAAACAAACACCTCTTCAAGTTTTGGAGGGATACATAAGCCATGGTCGTACACGGGAAGCCCATGGCCTGCCATAGCAGTTTAAGAAATACTGGTGATTCCTCTTTGAACTGCTAAATTCCACACAGGTTTTTAAGCAAAAACGGTCATTATGTGTGAATATTACAGATGCTAAATGAACACCAACTATTGCTACAAGCAGTTGTTTTCTGGGTGACTGACACAAGTGGATTCCCAAGTAAATGCCACCAATGTCTCATCTTTGCAGAGAAAGCAACATGGGAGGAGGCAGGAGCGAGGGAGAGTTAGAGGGAAAGAGTGGTGCGAAGCTCACTGAGAAGTCCGGAGTGGAAAGTGGTATCTTTGGCTTGTGTTGTGGTGCAGCAGGTAAAGCCTCTGCATGTGATGCCAGCATCTCACATGGGTGCCAGTTCATGTTCCGGCTGCTCCACTTCCAATCCAGCTCGCTGCTGGTGGCCTGGGAAAAGCAGTGGAAGACGGCCCAAGTGTTTGGGCCCCTGCTACCCACGTGGGAGACCTGGAAGAAGCTTCTGGCTCCTGGCTGTTGCAGGTGTCTGGGGAGTGTTCCAGTGGGTGGAAGATCTTTCTCTAACTCTTTCAAATAAAATAAAATAAAGTGGCATCATCAATGGAACGAAACCCACTCTGTAGCCTCTCCTACCACTGTCCCTGCTCACTTTCCACCAACAGCAGTGAAAACACATTTCACACTTTTTAGTGCTAGACTTAACCATTTCCAAGAAGGACAGAGTTTTTTTTTTTCTTTTCAAATCAAACTTTCAACATAACTTTATTATCCTCTCCTTCCACTTTCTTATGGAACACCTGAGTGAAAGATTAAATTAGCAATCTTCCTGAAATGCGGCCAGGGTTCTTTTCTCTTCACAAACTATGACATGCTGTGGCCCAGATAACCACTGTCCATGAGAGAGGGTAAAAATAAAAAGGTCCCATGCCAGAATGCCACCCACCGATGAGCTTCTTAGAACACAATGCACGCCTCTTTCCACCCGCCAGGCCAGGTCTGTCGCACACACACCATTCAGAGGATGCTGACGTAAGCCTTGCCCACCTCTCTCAGCCCGTCTTTCGTACTCAGGCAGCTCCCAAGCAGCTGTCTGATGGGGACACACTCTTCTGTGTCCAGGACGAACCGGATCACAGCCTCCCGGCCCGGCAGGTGGCTCCCGGCCATCTCACTCGTGACACTGTCCAGGATCACCCCTCTGACATCCTGTGGCTTCCCAGGGACACCAAAGACAAGAAAGAGGCCCAGACAATCCTCCCCTATCAACGTACAGAACTCATGCAGCTTCTGAAAGCGGTTTGTCTTCCCCAGGGACTCCTCGGGCGTTGGCTCTGGGTGGGAGAGGTCGCAGAGCGGGGGCTCCAGCAGAGGAAGGGAGGCCATGTGCAGCGTCTGCACGGCCAGCTGAAGCTTCACCTGCTTATCGGATCCCCAGAAGGTCCAGATCCAGTCGGCCCCAAACAGCAGGGCTTGGTGCTTGGTCATCTTGCTGGTGGTAAGCCACTCCCCAACTCCGTGCTCCTGGCAGAAGGTGATGAAGTGGATTAAGAAGATCTCATTCAGGGTGTCCACGGCCGGGCAGAGCTTACTCAGTGGATATTCAAATCCCAGGTACTCCTGCAGTTTCCGGGCAGCATGGACCACGGCTTCACTGACCACGTCACAGACGCAGGGCGCCTCCTTGCCGTCCTGCTGGGCCAGCTGTTGCGAGGGTTTCTGCCCCATTTTGTCTGCACCCCGTCAACACAGCTCCCAACAATCAAACATGTGAACCCCGATGCGGCTCGGGAGTGAAGTCCCTGTTTCTAGGCTCACGGGTTGCTAATCGACAGCTGACTCAGTGCAGCTAAGCATATATACAGCCTGAACAAACACCCGGGGCCACCCTGTTTGCCTACTGGGTGTGTTAGTCTCTCATTTTCCTGCTGGTCTGTTCAGAGATAGTAACTCGTGGCACAAAACATCTGTTCTTGTCCAGGTCATGATCACTACTCATCTTCCAAGAGATGTATACTCTTTTCAAATTTTAAATTAATAGACAGAATGTTAGTTCTTAAAGACCCATACACATCTTTGCTTCTGTAAATAATTTCCTCAATTTTTTAAGAAAATCATTTCTGTTTCCTATATTCCTTCTGCTGGGATTCCTCCTCCCCCAGCTCAGGTGCCTAAGTTTCCTTTCATACAAAGACCTCAGATGTGCAGACACGTGTGATAAGCCTCAGTCAAACCCATGGCCATTCATACATGACACTTTCTATTTTTCATATCAGAAATAGCCTGTTATTCTGGACACAGGAAAGCCAAATCAAGAAAAATGCAAGGCAATTATCAATTGACTTTATTTCCTTTCACATGGTAATGCCAGCAGTATATAATATTTTGTAAATAAAATATATCATCAAAAACTTTTTTAACTTTCCCACACATCATCAGTGATGTTGTATTGTCCGGAACAAAGAATATTTGGCATCTGTAACAGAGTCCAGGTATTTTCAGTAGGGTTCTGATAAGAAGGGAGTTTTCCAATGGTGACATATTCACATCCAAATAAAACCCAAATGACAGTGAGGGTCTGAGTTACCAGCTCATGAATGGCAGAGTTCAAAGGCGATCACCGTTAGCATCAAATCACTGGTGCTACAAATAAATAGTCAGCTAGTGCTACAGGTTCCTTGACAAATGGCTTGGTCAGTTACTGACAACGTACGAGACGAGACCATTGCTAGTCAATACAATTCATAACCAGAGTTCCCTGACACACACGGAACTGCTTCTCCACTCCCGTTTGTGGAATCCTGCCTTTTCCGGGGTTGGCTGTAACCAGTAATTACGTAGCACCGCGTAAAGAGCAGAAGATCCTTCCCAAGACCGCTAGAAAAACATACCACATGGAGTCACAGTGTTCGCAGTAGCTCCCCACTGCCGTGTGCCTGTGCCGCAAACACGCACTGCATTTTATCCGCACAAAGCAGCCACCGTAAAACTACTGCGGCTACCTCGGAGTTTTTGGAACTCTGGCAGAGACAAGCTGCCCAAAGATGCAGTCTTCCAAAAGGCCCCACCTGCTGATCACACAAGGTGGCGTGTTTAGGCTGACGTTAGTATTTTGATGTGATGGTGTCTTGGGCGAAGAAGCAAAGTAAGACACTTAATACTGTCATGGTTTTGGCTTCGTTTCTGGTTTCTTTAGAAATTATTTCTACAAATCTTGTCGGGGCGGGGTGGGGAGGGAGAGTGATTCTGAATGCGTTGAAGTTAATAGTGCATCGTTTCCCTTGCTTTCCTCCTCAGGAGGTAAAAGGATCCCAGGTTCAGGATGATGTTCCTCACCGGCCTGCTGTGTCAGAGGAGGGCCACTTTATATATACGCAT
The DNA here is from genome assembly GCF_964237555.1 of Oryctolagus cuniculus. Taxonomy (NCBI): domain Eukaryota; kingdom Metazoa; phylum Chordata; class Mammalia; order Lagomorpha; family Leporidae; genus Oryctolagus; species Oryctolagus cuniculus. The sequence goes on along the minus strand of NC_091440.1, from coordinate 124,832,454 downwards.
TTAGATATATAAAACACTTTTTATACATGCATCTCTATATAAAACACTTTATATATAAGCCTGATGGATCAAGTTGGTTAAAATTCGGTTGTGCCGAAAGAGCATTCGGATCTCTCTGGAACCAGCTGGAATAGCAACATGTGGATTGCTATTTTTTTTTTGTTTGTTTCTGTTTTTGCTTTAAAATGTGATCTTATCACCATCTTCCTTATGTCACAAAATAAAACTTCTATTTTTCTATGTGCTGTATATATACACAGATATTTAGAAAAATATATAAAAAATAAGACAAAAAGAGGCAAGTGGAGGTGTGGCTGGCATCTGGCAGGCACGCCGACTGCTTAAAGAGATTCCACAGTGGAGTTGGCGGGCACAGCGCGTCCTGTTCGGTTGGCTACAGCAAAATCCTGGGACGTGACGAAAGGGCCCACGTCCCGGTCACCGCTTCACAGACCCTGCGTCCCGGGGGGTATGAGTGGAAATGCCATGGCAAAATCCGCAGCGCAAATGCAACGCCTTAAATATAATAAATCACAGGTTTGTACATTAAATAGGGGCAAAGCAAGCAGACGCCCATTCTCCGGTGGTGTCCCTCTCGTTGGTGTGCTAACGCCAACAGGTGCGTCTCCCCCACTTTCCACGTCCTGTTGCCGAGGGGCAGCGGCTGAACGATGGAGCGCGCAGACGCTGCCGCTTGCTGCGTGCACGGAGAGCGTGCGAGGGCTAAGGTGGGCGCGAGGCTGAGGGCTGCCGTGCCACGGTCAGACGTTGGAGTCTTCGTCCGTGATGCTGGTGCTCGGTGAGCAGGCGGCGAAATCTTTGAACATGTCATCCTCCTTGAGCATGTGCTGAGGAACACGCGGGGGGGAATCAGGCAGAGCCGCACCCCGCCCCGCACCCCCGCAGCCCCCGGCGGCACTGTAACAGGTGTTTCTGGAGTAACACAGACTCACCGTCAGGTTGTTGATACCCTCGGAGAAGGCGCCAATCTGTCTGACCGTCCCTTCGGAATCTTCCATCTGCAAAGAACAGACCGAAATGTGAGAGACCCGCTTCCCGGCATGGAGGGGAAGTCCAGGGAGACGAACAGAACTCGGGGAAGAAACAAGGCCAGCAGTGTCGACGGGCGAGTGGCCGACAGACAGCCCCCTCTCGTGGCTGCCAAGGGCAGGGAGAACCTAGGAGAAGCAGGGCACTGACGGGGGCGGCCAAGGGTCACGGAGTGGGAGGCAAGCTGTCCTGTCCTGACCTCTCCGAAAAGTTCTATTCATTTGACAGGCAGAGAGAGAGAGAGAGAATTTCATTTGCTGGTTTCCTCCCCAGAAGCCAGCCCCTGGGGGCTGGGACTCAGGCACACTGAAGCTGAGAGCCAGGACTGCCATCCAGATCTCCCACATGGGTGACAGCAGCCCAACTACCTATGCCATCCCCACTGCCCTCCAGGGTCCTCCTTAGCAGGAAGCTGGAATCAGGGGTTGAATTCAGGTACTACAAAGTGCATATGAAGATACTGACTGGTGTCTCAAGCTGTAGGCCAAACACCAGCCCCAATGATCTGTTCTAATGCCTACACTTCCTTAACCCAGAGCTGGTACAACATGGGCCGTTCATCTCAGCAGCACAGGCTTGGAGCCAGCTGGGTAGGTTAGAGCCCTGGGGTAAGTCACCAACCTCAGCGTCTCAGTTAATGATACTCCCTGGCTTTTCCGGGTTCCGTGAACATCCTACATTAAGTGCTTAGAGAGTCCCTGGACTGCCGTCAACAATCCAAGCGTTTATTATTGTTATTTTATTCTCCTGACTTTTGGGCCCTGGATCAGTACACACACGTGCAGCATTCCCTTCGGGCCGGGACGCTGGAGCCACTTTGAGAGACTCACTCGGCGCCACACTCACCTGCTCTAGCCGGTCCAGGTCGTCCTCGTCGTAGAGACGCATGTCCAGACCAGGTTTAAATCCTTTCTTGGATGCACTTCCTGACACCTGTCCCAACTCCATCGGACAAACATATTCTTCCCCATCTTCCTGCTTCTTCTTTCTCAGGTTCCCAAAATTGCTGAAGGTAAGTTTCTTTGGCTGTAAAGAGAAAATCAAACAAAAACCCGGATATCTGAGAGAGCTCACATGACAAAAATACCGATAACAGGGATAAAATTATTTGCCTTGTCACAGAGAAAAATGAACAGATGATTAAATTTGAGTAACAAAAAGCAAGGGCAAGCATTTAGCCTTTGAGTATAATGTAAATTAAAAAGATGTTGTCTCAAAAACTAAGAGAGAGAAAGAAAGGGAGAGCGAGGGAAGGAGGGAAGAAGAAAATATCATTATGTTCTTAGAACTGTATGAAATACAGTGAACCTGTTCTCTTTGTAGTACATTACATTACATGAAAAAAATAAAGTAAAAAAAGACCCACAAAAAAACAAGCACACCCTAGGCAAATGAATCATGCACCCAAATACGATAAGTGACCCTTGTTATAAAGCTCAGGAGAGATAGCTTATTCTTCTTACACCAGTTAGCTATTTAGTCACCATGAAAAATATGCCGGAAGCCCCAGTTTTCATTAGACAAGACTTAATGCAAAGTTTTGCAACCAGCAAAACAACAACTGCAATGACAGCAAATGGTCCTGACTGTGTTTTCTCTGTGGGCGAGGCTGCACTGTCCTATACACTTGTTCTGTTTCCATTAACAGGACTGGCTGTTGCTAAAAGAATTTCCAGTCTTCTGCAGAGAAAACTTTAGTGCTAACTGGGAACTGCAACTCCATCTCAGACCCTGGATAGTCCCCTGAGACTTTCTTTTCTTTTTTTTTTTTTTTTTAATTTTTTTTTTGACAGGCAGAGTGGACAGTGAGAGAGAGAGAGACAGAGAGAAAGGTCTTCCTTTGCCGTTGGTTCACCCTCCAATGGCCGCCACGGCCGGCGCGCTGCGGCCGGCGCACCGCGCTGATCCGATGGCAGAAGCCAGGTACTTCTCCTGGTCTCCCATGGGGTGCAGGGCCCAAGCACCTGGGCCATCCTCCACTGCACTCCCTGGCCACAGCAGAGAGCTGGCCTGGATGGAAATGGTGGTCAGGCTGATGCCTGGCATTTAAACAGAACCACCTCTCTCAAAGGTTTCCAAATCTGTCACACTCTTTTTTTTTTTTTTTTAATTTCACAGGCAGAGTTATAGACAGTGAGAGAGAAGAGACAGAGAGAAAGGTCCTCCCTCTGTTGGTTCACCCCCCAAATGGCCACTACGGCCGGAGCTGCTCTTTTCCGAAGCCAGGAGCCAGGTGCCAGGTGCTTCTTCCCAGTTTCCTATGCGGGTGCAGGGGACCAATCACTCGGGCCATCCTCCACCGCTCTCCCAGGCCACAGCTGAGAGCTGGACTGGAAGAGGAACAGCTGGGACTAGAACCGGCACCCACATGGGATGCCAGCTCCGCAGGCGGAGGATTAACCAAGTGATGCATGGCACCAGCCCCAAATCTGTCACACTCTTAAAAACTTATTTGAGAGACACAGGGACAAGGAGGGGGGAAGGTGGGATAGAGAGAGACACACACACACACACACACAGAGGGACAGAGCTATCTCCCAAACATGGGATCACTCCCCAAAAGCCTGTAACGGCCAGGGTCAGGCAAGGCCATAAGCCAGGAGCTGCGACTGCAAGCCAGGTCTCACACACCGGGAGGGACCCAGTTACCGAGACAGCACTGTGGCCTCCCGGGGTACACATTCGCAGGGAGCTAGAGTCACAAGCTAGAGCTGGGTACTGAACCCAGGTACTGGGATGTGAGACCCAGGTACCTTAATTATCAGGCCAAACAACTGCCCGCAGCCTGACTTTTAACAGAGAAAGGACACAATAAAGAGAAGATGCTCAGGCAGATGGGATGGGAAGGGGGCAGGTAAAAAAAAAAACCTAGAACGCGGCACATGGTCTTCAAAAAGTTCATGGAAAATGTGAATTTTGAAAAAACGACACATAGGTTTCAAACTCTTTTGGTGCAAAAATACACTTCTCTGGTTTGATTTGTCCATGAACTTTCTGAGTGCCCCCTGTTTTTCTATAAAAGCTGGCAAACTCCATCTTTGCATTAAACTGATGGAGGTAGCATATGCAGCACGGGACTTAGAAGAAGAAAGAGCCACGTGAGTCGGGGATGTCCCACAAATCCACGGGAACTAGGAAAGCGCCGTCCTCGGCTGTTCTACCAGGAGTCATTTCTTCCGCAGCTACTCCTAACTGTCGAGGCTGGTCAGAAATCAGCCAGACGCCTTCCTCGTATCCCTGGCTAATGGATGGGAGAAGCAGGACCAGGGGGAACCCACTCCCCGGCTTGCTGCGTGGGCAACATAGCCAAGACGGAAGCTAGCGTCGTGCTCCTTGTTACTGAAAACTCTCATAAAAGCAATGACTCGAGCAGCAGCCTTCCAGAACGCGCTCCCCTAGTTACTGTTGAGCCTCCAACCCCAGCACAACACTCAGTGAACGCCCAAGACAGAACCACCGGTCAGCAGGCACAGCCGAGCCTCCGCCCCAGGCAGTCAGGAAACAAAGGCGGAGGCCACCTTCACTTTGGCCGTGGCCGTGAGCAGGACGTAGTCCGGCAGCTCCATGGCGTCTCGCTTCTGGTGCTGGGCCTCGGCGCCGATCAGAAGGTTGAAGTGGGTGGCCAGGTGCCTGCGCAGCAGGGTCTTGTTGGGTGGGATGTTCAGTAACTGAGCCATGGTTTCCACGTTGAAACGCGGCTCGAGCACCTGCGGGAGAAGCAAGCTGTAAGAGCGCCGGGCTTGCGCTGTGCTGTCTCGTTCGCCGAGCTCTGTCGCTGAGATTATCTCCAGCGACCCCCCCACGGCCCGCGGGTGGACGGGGCGTGGACTCTGAGCCATTGAGTGAGCTGGTTCTGAAACCCGGGCTGCTGCGATTGCACTCTGATGAGTGCTTCTCTGGGAGTTGGCTTCTGAGGCAGGACTGCAGATTGTGCAGCCACACAATCTGTACCTTCCTGGGGTTTTAAAAACGCGATCACAGGACAGACGGGGGCTAGCTCAACACGGAAGAGAAATGGGTTTAAATACAATCCTTGATACCAGTGGTTGAACTCTTTAATTAACACAGAATTATTCTTAGGTGTATAAATCCCACTGAAAATGGATTCCTGTTAAAAGTAAGAGTGGGAATGAGAGAGGGAGGAGATGTACAGTTCGGCACACGCTCCCTGGGACTTACCCCTAAGGGTAAAGCTAAGAACTTGTCATTGGGAGGAGGCGTAAGAGCAAACGGGAAACTCGTTTATGTTTCGCAGACACTACACACAGTCTGGAGGCAGCTTCACACAGCATTCTCAGGGCACCTGTGTTTTGTCTGTGACCTGTCCCGTGAAGGTCAGGTGTGGAATTTTCCACTGGTGGTGTCACGCTGGCTCTTACAGAGTTTCGTTCTTTGCAGCATCCGGGGTTCCGGATGAAGGACACCCAACCTGGAACGTCCTGTTCCTCAGACTAAGGGAGCACCCCGAGAAGCCACGCTGAAGGGGAGGCCGAGTTTACCATGAGCCCGCCGTGGACGCCGCTGCCTCTGAGGTTCGGGGCGTACTCCGCCAGGTCCACGGAGCGTAGCCACTCCATCACGCGATGGTTGGTCCACTGCTGAACCTCGGAGGGGGTGATGCTGTTCTGTGGGAGCAAACGACCGCAGATCCTCCGCATTAAACCTGCAGGCTGCCTAGAACCTCTGCCCCATGGAACACCACCAGGCAGCCCACGGGACGGCTCAAGGAAGGCTAAAACGTGTTTGCCAATCCACAATCTCTCCCTTTTTAAAAATCACTTTATTTGAGAAAGAGAATGGGGGTGGGGAGGAGAGGGAGAAGGAGCTGGACAAAAACAGAGAAGCCCCATCTACTGATGTACTTCCTGCAAGAGCTGCAGCTGAAGCCGGGAACCAGTAACTCCATCCGGCTCTCCCACAGGAGTGGCAGAGCCCCAAGTACTTGAGCCGTCCCTGCTGTGTCCCAGGGCACACAGCAGCAGGACGCTGGAACCAGCAGGTCTCAAACCCAGGTCCTCTGATAGGGGATGCAGGCATCCTAGCGGGGGTCTCACCCACCACGCCAGATGCCCACCCCTGAATTCTCTTAAGGAATTTGTGTCACAGAGTTCCAAGGTTCCTTACGCACTAAGAAAATACTGCTCTAGGAAAGGACGTCTTTACAGAGATGATTTCACTCTGTGGATCAGGAGACAAGGAAAACACCCACCCACACACCCACATCCACACCCACACCCACACAGCGTGAAAAGCCTCCCCGGGAGACGCTACCTCGTCCGAGGGCCGCCTCCGCAGGCAGTTGGGTTCGAAGTTGTTGAGGCGCAGGACCTGGATGGCCCTTTTGATGCTGAGGTGGTGGAGCAGGCTCACAACCTTCAACGACAGCAAGTCATCCTGCGGAAACAGCAAAAGGAGGCGCTCGCTGGGCCCAGGGTGTGAGTGCTGCAGGGTCTACCAGCCCCAGAACCCCCTTTCCTGTTCTGAACAGGGACCCCAAATTAATTATTGTTTCTGTGGAAGCTTCCAGTCACTCTGAACTGCAGCACTCACTGGTCACTGCACAAGGTGCCTGTTCTGATTTGCTTTTTGTTTGTTTGTTTGTTTTCTCAAGTTTTTTTTTTTTTTTTTAACTTAGTTTGCAATTTTTTTTAAAGATTTATTTATTTATTTGAAAGTCAGAGTTACACAGAGAGAGGAGAGGCTGGGGGTGGGGGGTCTTCCATCCGATGGTTCACTCCCCAGTTGGCTGCAATGGCCAGAGCTGCGCCGATCCAAAGCCAGGAGCCAGGTGCTTCTCCTGGTCTCCCATGCAGGTGCAGGGCCCAAGCACCTGGGCCATCCTCCACTGCACTCCCGGGCCACAGCAGAGAGCTGGACAGGAAGAGGAGCAGCCAAGACTAGAACTGGCGCCCATGTGGGACGCGGCGCCTCAGGCCCGCCCCTCTCCTCAAGTTTGAGAACTGTCTTTACAAAGAAGACACTTAACGCAATTAAAGGCACGGCCCAAAGATTCCACAGAGAATGGCTCAGAGCAAACAGCGCTCACTGATGATCAAAGTTTGGTTTTCTGAACTAAAGGCAACTCAAAGTTGCAGAGAAACTCGGAATGCTTTTTGCTGTACTGTGCTCTGGCCTTACAATTTCTCTAGTTCCAGATTTTTATGCTTAATCTAGAGCAGGTATTATCCCTAATCTCAGAAAAGCTAGGTCAACCAGAGTAAAGGTTTTGGTGAAAGTTAAGGAGTGAAGACAAACAACAAGTGGCAAGTTAGCCACTTACAACACTGACCAGTGCCTGCCAGGAAACACTCTCACCGACTGACTGAGAACTTGTTCAAACACGCCAACACACAAAACAAATGATTGCAAGAGCAGGTGATCTGGGGACCAGGAGCAAGATAGGCACCCCTGTCTCCTTCGAAACACACCCAGAAAATCAACAAGGGAAATACACATTTTAGGCATAGCCTGCTGATAACACACTTCTTATGAAAGAAAAGGAAGAAAAAACATTTTAATCTACTATAGAAGTGTTTTTCAGATGAAAATATCAGTCATAGAAATCCTTAAGGCTGCTAGCTGAGCAAAAAAAATCACATATTAAAATTTTCTGAAAACCACTTTAAGTAGTTAAAAAAAAAGCATCCAAGAATATTTTATCTAAGACTGAGACATCCGTTCCAAACATTGCATTGAAGGTTTTCATCTACTACTGTTTTTTTTTTTAAATCTGAGTGTATAATGATTATAATGCAAATAAAGTATTAACCTTTGGCAAAATGCTTATAATTTGAAAGAGTTTAAAAGGAGGGATTCCTTTATCATGCACTTAAGTCTAGAAAGATTTTGTTTAAATATTTTTAAAATGTTTGGATTTTTAAGAACTTTGTTTTAAAACAATTTGATATATAGAAAAGATGCCAAAGATGGTATAGTTGTAAGTATACCTTTCCCTTATCAAAACTAAGAAATTAATACGGATAATAATACAATCAACTAAACTACAGACTTCATTCCAGCTTCACCAGTTCTTCTGCTAGAGCCCTTTTTCCGTCCCAGGACTTAATCTGGGAGACCATATTAAAACAAATTTTTGATTTAGAATGTCTGGGGTCAAATTTCCCAAGCCAGTTTATTCTTTTTTTTGGGCCACACAAACTACCCATGTGCTTCCTGTGGTTTTAAGCCTGTTCCGCTGATATTCTGAGAGGAACACACTCACACCTAGATAGGCAGGCAAATATTTGCTGAATTTGTTCCACATGGAACAGTGAGCTATTATGAGCAGGGATCTGAACAGAGCTTGGATTTAAACCCCTATGGCTTACTACCACTTTCTAACTGTGGAAACGCAGTTTACCTAATCTATCAACTCCTTTGTTTCCTGGTCTAAAAGTGCGGACAATAATAGAACTAACCAAAAAGGGTAAGAATTGAGTATGAACATGAGTAAAATGCTCAGAAGTCCATCTGGCACGCTATGACATGCAATATACAACACCTAATGGCATCACCACACACACGGGGGGTACGATGGGCCCAAAGAGAAGGACTCTGGTTCAATGACAAGAGAAAGAAACAAATCTCAGGAGCTGAACTCCAAATGTCTCTCTCCTTCTGTAAAGTTCATGCCCATTTATTTATGAGAGAGAAAGAGAGACAGACAGATAGAGAGACAGAGTTCCCATCTGCTGGTTCACTCTTCAAATGCCCTCAGCAGCTTTGGGGCTGGGGTTAGGAGCCAGGAACTCCATCCAGGTCTCCTAAGTGGGTGGCAGGAACCCAATTACTTGAACCATTATTGCTGCCTTCCAGGGTCTGAATTTGCAGGAAGCTGGAATCAGGAACTGCAGCTGGGACTAGAATCCAGGCACTCTAATATGAGACAAGGGGATATAAACTGTTAGATCAAATCCTTGCAACCCTAACTTTGTTCGATATTGAGAAATGCATACTTAAGCTAGATGGTTGAAACTTTCTACATATTTCAAGAGGACTGTGATGGTTTGGCACAAAGCCAAGCTCAAAAGGGGCTATTTAAACAAAGAGATCTTAAGAACATCAGTAGTGCCATGGAATCTAGAACAAGGTTTCCAGGGATTCATCCCTCCCACTGCTGTTAAATAGGGAAGAGTCTTCCCACTCACTGGCTGCAAGGCTAGAAAATGCACACGAATGAGAGAACGAAGGAACCAGAGTGGAACTCTAGCTTCCCTCTTCCTTTACCCCAGTCCCAGCGGCTATAGCAGAACTGGGCTGCCAGGAGGAGGGTGAGACTTTTCAGTAACAGCGGTCCAACACGGCAGGGAAAGGCGAAAGGATGTCAGGTACGAAGGGGAACTCTTCCGAGCAGTCAGTGCATAGGACGATGCAGAACCCGCGAGCTGCCAAAGCTTTAAAACTCAGCCTTCTATTTTTAAAATATCTTTATGAGAAATAATTCACACCATAAAATTCACCCACGGCACACACTTCCACGTTTACACTGCTGAATATGTAAGAAATCAACTTTCTGGACAGCTCAGGGTACATTAGCCTACACAGGGATTTCATGGCATCCTAAGGCTGTTGCAAACACCAAATCCTGCAACGTCAACCTCACGGGAAATACTCCTGCCCACTCCTCAAGGTAAAGCGACACCTTCAAATTCTGTTGGAGTCATTCTGGAAACACAGTATGTCCCTGACTGCATTTCTGTGCTTTCGGACAGAAAACAACTTTCCTCCCCTAAAGCCCAGAGTGAATCACTTACAACGGTCATGTAATGCAGCATCCGACCATCAACCAGTCCTTCATCAAACTGGGTCTTATACTGGGGGAGGCCGATATCATCCAGCCATCCTGAAAGGGAGTAACAGTGTCGTTACGGGGCCCAGGAACACCCATTCCTGTGAGCACCCCGAGAAGGCAGCAATGCTGATTTTTTTAAACAACGAAACCCTCTTACTAGTGACCCAGTTGAAATCCAGCTTCCCGTGGTTGGTTTCTTCCTCTGATCCCAGGGCTTGCAGTGCCAGCTGCAGCTTCTTTCGATGAAGTGAATGCTTGATCCCAAGTTCCTGCGACGAGAAACAGCAGCCCTGACTTTATAACTCTATCCACAAGGGCTGGGCGCCACTGCCCAGGGATGCAGACTCCTAGCATCAAAGACCCAATTCCAAACGCAAGGACAATACTAACTGGGACAAATCAAATGTTGCTGAACAAAAGACCCCCTAGGAAGCCAAGACCGCTGTAATTAGTGCAATGGGCTGCGAAGACATTCCTCAGTGACTCATTTTCTTTGCAAGACAGAAACTGCAGCTTGCCTAAGAGCAATTTTACTCTTTTTTGTGCAAAATGCTACTTGATTGGGAAGAAATGTCCAACACTCGGACGTAAAATGCAGGGCACTATTTTTCTCCTTTGCAATGTGAAGTAGAATTCCACAATGAGAAGATAAAGTCACAAAGCGAGTTTCAGAGATCAGAGTTTAAGGTTATTACAGCTATAGCATTATTTTTCATGTAAACATTTAGCCATTTCTAAGCATCCCATGAGGACGCATCAAGACCAGCTTCTTCCTCTAAGTTCAGGAGATAAGATGAGAAAGCAGCAGCCGGGAACCCACACTTTTGCAAGAGTATGTACTGGCTCCACCCACACCACTTTCTGGAACGGAAGACAACCCCACCTTCCACGTGCTTTCTCTTAGGGTCCGATCGTAAACCAAACAGGGAAGCAATCACCTTTTCTAGATCTTGCTGAGAAGCTTGCAAAAGTGTTTGGCCAGATGCAATCCAGTGCTTGCCGGAACTCAGGTAGGAGCCCAAGCCCTGTTCCACAAGCCAGTTGCAAACTTGCTCCTTGGTCCACTTGGCAAATGGCATATCCAAGTCACTACAGGAAAATGAACAGCCGCATGAAAAGCAACTCGAGGCCAATCCATGGCTTATCACCAGTTTCGACCAAGTGTGCATTCAGTAGGTACGGACACTCCCTGGAGGTACTGCTTGTTTGTTAGTGTCTAGTTGAAGGCAGAAGTCACACTGGAGTTGAAAATTACTCTAAGACCACTCGCTTTCTATCTAATGATACCACAGAAGATTCAACGTCCTTCCAAAAGAACGTGTTTTACGGAAAACCATGGAACTGAACCAACATAAGCCCCTGTACCCATTTCAAATAGTGCTGCTGGACTGGATTCCCAAGCAGAAATTTCTCAGATTAAAAGAAGTTCGGGCCGGCACCGCGGCTCACTAGGCTAATCCTCCGCCTTGCGGCGCCGGCACACCAGGTTCTAGTCCCGGTCGGGGCGCCGGATTCTGTCCTGGTTGCCCCTCTTCCAGGCCAGCTCTCTGCTGTGGCCAGGGAGTGCAGTGGAGGATGGCCCAAGTGCTTGGGCCCTGCACCCCATGGGAGACCAGGAGAAGCACCTGGTTCCTGCCTTCGGATCAGCGCAGTGTGCCGGCCACAGCGCGCGGGCTGTGGCAGCCATTGGAGGGTGAACCAATGGCAAAAGGAAGACCTTTCTCTCTGTCTCTCTCTCTCTCTCACACTGTCCACTCTGCCTGTAAAAAAAAAAAAAAAAAAAGAAGAAGAAGAAGAAGAAGTTCAATGAGGCCCACACTGTGGCGCAGTGCTTTAATCCCATATGTGTGCCAGTTCTAGTCCCGGTTGCTCCTCTTCCAATCCAGCTCTCTGCTATGGCTTGGGAAAGCAGGAGAAGATGGCCCAAGCATTGGGCCCCTGCACCCACGTGGGAGACCTGGAAGAAACTCCTGGCTCCTGGCTCTTGACTGGCTTAGCTTCTCAGCTCCAAAGCTCTGGCTGCTATGGCTACTTGGGAAGTGAACCAGAGGATGGAAGACCTTTCTCTCTTTCTCACTGTAACTCTGCCTCTCCAAAAAAAAAAAAAAAAAAAAAAAAAAAAAGTTCAAGTCTAACTTTAGCAGAATTACAGTTTCTCTCTAGATGGCAACAGACAAGACTAGGGCAGTATGCCATCGCTGAGGAGAGGAGAGAGAAATCTAAGCAAAATTTCTGTCTTTTTTTATTTAGACATACAAAAAGTGGCCCTGTTTGGAAACAAATGTAAAGATCAACAACACTTTTTCTCTTTCTCACTTTTTCTTTTCTATTTAACAACACAAGGAGGTTCTCTCCTGTGTTCAAGGAAAACAGATGGCAAATGAGACCACTGGTATTTGAAGGTCAGAGTCTCCTTCTGAGCCAAAGTCGCCTTGACCGAAACAGTGTTCCGCCTGTGTGGGAGGGGCTGTGTTTAAAAGCTTTCCAGTCCATCACACAAGATTGAGCACCAACGCCCTGGACTCTGTTTGCCAACCCCACCCTTTCATGTTAGTAGGTTGGTGTAGTAGTTCCAGATCACCTCGAAACTTTGATGAGAGCTGTAGGAAGTTTTTAGAGTTCTTAACAGATCAAACATTACATAGTCTTGATAAATCCCAGAATTCTTACAGGATTTATGTCTTTAAGCGCTTTCACAAACTATTCATCACTAATGTTTCCCAAGCAGTTATGATTTGCCAGATGCTTAGCATATATTAATTGGTTTAATCTGCATAATCATATTTGAGGGGTACATATGGATTACGATGATGATGATGGTGAAAATGATAAGTAAAAAAGGGCATTGAGCATGGAAATCATTGCTCCTCACAGTCATCCAGTTTAGAAAGTGGTAAGGCCAGAAATTAGATCTGATCTGAGAGTCTGACCCTAGAAGCTATTGTTAACCACTCTGCTGGCCCATCTCCCCAAGGCTCTGCTGTCTACGTAAATTACTATCTATGTAAAATGCAAGTTCCAAGCCATTCCAGTAGAGAGGCTGCAGACACTTGTGCTCTGACGACTCATCCAGCTCACACAGCCCGCACTTTCAGCAGCACTGTTCATCAGTCACTGCCAAGTCCCATTGCTGTAAAGATAATGGACCTTGTCTTACGCACAGCGGCAAGGGACAATTCTGACTCTTTCACCTAGCGACATGGGGTCGAGTGTCCCTTCCTTGAAATGCTTGTACCAGAGCGTTTTGGAGTCTGGAATTTTTACATATGTATAATGAGGTATCTTGGGAATGAGTCCCAAGCGTAAATACGCCATTCACTTAACGTTTGATACGCCTTCCACAACAAGCCTGACAACGCTGTTGGTGCTCTTACACTGAGACCTGCCACTGTCACATGAGACCAGGTGTGAGATTTGCCACTTGCCGTGACCTAGGGGGCTCAAAAGGTTCTGGATTTTCAGATTAGGACTGCTCACTCTTTCCTAACACTGCAAGTGCTCACGAAGACTCCACACATGGGCAGAGACACGGAAGTCCATGGGTTTGGCTCTTACCTGTTAGACTGGCCCAAATCTCGAGACCAACCCAGTCGGGGCCCTGCTGTTGCCCTTGTCCCTCCTCTTTTGAATTCAGGCTCACACATGTCATCTGGGTTGAATGTAGTGGACTGACTTCTCCGAAGTCTGAAGAAGACACAACACACGTTGCTGTATATTAGACCTGAGGAGGCCTCGGGCTTGTTGATTAAAGCACTGACAACTGCTACAGGCACCTGAGCCTCTCCCCCCCCACACACAGCGTGAACACGGGTGATCTGAATGGAAACTGTAACTGAAGCCAAGTGAGTCCCCGAACCCCAATCATAGGAGCCCCACAATTTCACACCCACCTTCAGCCCACGTCCCATCTACCCCTATGACGAGCAACAAATAAGACAGGGCCCACGCAACTTGCTCCCTTGTACTTACTTTCCGAACAGTTTCATGATACCTCTGGATTTCTTTTTGGAATCTGGAGACGGGGGAGAGATCTGGAAGGGACTGTGCCCCTGCGACTCTCTTGGCCGAGAAGACGTACCAGCCAGATCCAGGTGCTCGGATGCCTCCTTTTCTGTCTCAGCTACTCCAAGAACAGAAGAAAGACTCGATGAAGGGTAAGGTAGGGGTGAAACACAATTAGATGTCAACCTTCTTGGTTTTAGCCAATTGAGAATTTTCTTCTGTTGGTCTATAAATGAGTGACTTACAAAGAGCTCCCTGTAAATGCTAAAAATGGAACACGATCCTATGCAGTCCCAAAAGCAGAACACACTTTGAGACCAAAACGATGTGACAGTATCGCTGTCATCTTTCCTTGGATGATGTGAATTCATAATGAAATTATTCTCAGTCCTGCGGTAGTGCCCGGGTCAATCTTCAGAGTCACTGTCTCTTTCACTTCTAGCCTGACGCTGTCCTACGGCAGTCGGCTGACCGGCGTCTCTTGGCCATGGCACGCCCATGTATGCTTTTCCTCCTCCACTCCATGATTCTGCTCCATGCTCCCCGGCAGGACCTCTTGCCAGCTCACCCACTCCGGCTCAGCACTCGCAGATGGCTTTGCTCGTTTATAAGCAGGTGCTGTATAAGCCTCGGGGCTCATTCTCTCTCTCTCTGCAATCCCATTGTCTTAGGGACACACTGCCAATTCAATGTGTCCAGAGATTCTTGGATTCCCCACCACCCAATTCTCCTGAAAGTCTTCTCTCTCTCATGTTCTCTCACTTGATATTTAATTAACTTTAACCAATCATCTCCCTGTCACTCTAGCTCAAACTCTTACGTCATTTTCTTTGTATTCCTTCCTCTCCTCTGGCATTTATAAGAAATCCATTACTGAATTCTAGCAATCCTTTAACTAAGACGTTTATTCCAACCTATGATGTCCTCGGCACCCAGACAACAATGCATTGGATATGCCTAAGTTTTTCTTCTCATAGAAAAGCACTGCCTGTTGATTTTGCCTTCAAAGAACAGTACCCACAAGCGCCATTCCTGGCTCCCCAGGCATTAACTATTTTAGTCTTTCAGCTGTCTCTCTGTGGAACAGCATGGTTTCTTCTATGACATTGTATACTTTATAAAGGAAAAGTTGCACAAAAATCACAGCACAGGGTTTCAGCAGGAAGTCCAAGTCGCAGAGGCTGCCTTTTCTAGGAAGCAGAGCTGTGACTGGTTACAGGTTACGTAAGCAGCATTTGCCTCTTAGCACTGACAATACAGCTCTGAGAAAGATGCATAAAGACGGATTTCCAAACAGTTGCCCCGACAGGTCAGTGGACTGTGTGCATCCGATGCTCGTTCTAGGCTTTTTCAACTACAAAGTGAGAGAAGCCACTTGTGCTGGGTGCGTGCGTGGCTCTGTGGACATCTAAATGAGGGACTAGCGTCTGCTGGGAAAACCTAGTGGCATCTTTCCACTGCACGCCACTGCCGCGATGGGCATGGCTGCTCGCGAGAATGCTGCCTCTTCCGCCCTCACTCAGAAGCTACACAGAATTTTCCTTTTTAATTTTGAGGACTTTTTATGTTTGCCTGCTGTATCTTGCCCTACAAAGAGGAAAAACTGAGCTTAACGTCTCCTAAAATCACAAGGGTGGGGGACGACTGCACAGATGCCGACCTGCACAGTCACCCCTGTCCTCGCTGGGGCTGACTTCCATCTTTGAAGCAATAAGCTATCGGAAGGATGCTCCCCTAGGAGCAGAATGTCTGAAAAACGACCGTCTTCCATGTCTTCCGTCAACCTCTCTGGCTGAAAAAACCCTTCCCTTCGGAGGCTGGGGAGGCCTGGGCAGCCAGTGCGCGGTGCTGTGCTACTAACAAAGGGCGCCCCGGGGCGTCCCTGCCGCATGCACGCACGCCTGGCCTGTGCTCTGACGGATGCTGTCACTTCCAGGTCCGCTGGGAGCCCCTCACAGGTGTCAGGCATTAGCATGGGTTAAAACAGCGTTCGGACCTGGAAGGCTAACAGGAACATTCTGGAATAAAGATCCCTGCTTCCTGACGGCTGCCGGCTCGCTGTCTAGAGACCACCGACGGCAAGCGCAAGGGTTAGAATGTTCCGGAGCACAGCGCTGGCGAAGGGCTGGCATGCACGGGGTACGATACCTAGGGTGGGTGCACTGGCACTTCGATTACGGTCTTCAGAAATCCCCACAACGCACACAATCACACGCAGCCCAATGGAGAGAACACAGGGCGACAAAACGGAACACGGATCAGACTCCTGGCAGGGCCACCCGGGGCGGGCGGGCACGGCGCGCCCCTGCTGCTGCACGCAGGCTCACAGGGGAAGCTGAGGGGACCTGTGCGTCTGCGGCGCGCCGCGACATTAAATCCTCGCACGCCTTCCCCGCGAAGCCCGCCCCCCTTCCCGGCCGAGAGAGACCATGGCGGAAACCAACTTCCGGAAGGCCAGGGCGCAGGCGCGGCGGCCATGCCGCACGCACGTACCCAGGTTCGGCGCGCTCGCCGTCCTCTTGCCGCTCTTTATCTTAAAGAAGCCCCGGCCGAAGGAAGACCTGGCTTTCCGAGTGCCAAACGGGTTGTCGTCGGCGGAGGCCTCGTGTCGCCGGGTTTGGGGCGGCAGGCTCGCCACAGGGCTGCTGTCCCCCGGGGCTGGCTCCTGTGAGAGGGACGACAATGGCCGGGGTGGGCGCGTCAGGACCCGCCGGGCCGGGCGCCCGGCTCCGTGCAAAGTCACTCACGTTCACTGCCGATACCCAGCGCTACCCCGGAGCAAGGGCATCGGTCCCCAGCTCCCACACCAGCAGTGTGGGGAGATTCTACCCCAGTTACTTTCTACATCCTTCTCTAAGAACAACAGAACGACACGGTCATTGTTCATTTTGAGCTGTCAACTGCATTGGCAATGAGAACCATAATACGTTCTGCAGTTTCAGTCTTCAAAGATGGTCTGCTGGTGTGCCTCATTTCTCTCATTTCTCTTGCCCTATGGTTTTTATTATTATTATTGCAGAAATGGAGAGAAGCAAGACGGGTTGGAAGGGCACAAGTACTGGTCATACTGACTAAGTGTATAGTTGGCACAACCAGTGGTATTACTGTGTGTGTCCCCACACTGATGACCAAGTCTTAGACACTTCCCCAACTCACAGCACACAAAGAACTTCGCTGACGGCTGTCGCCGCTGACTGTCCCCGCGAGTTCTACCCACACAGGACAGACACTCAGGCGCTGAGGGCCCAGGGTCATGAGACAGCATCCAGGAGCAGCCCGTGCACCCGACTGGCACCTTTACAAGGTCACATTGGAGAATCAGCAGAAAGAATCAGAGCCCGTGCTGACGTCTTTAGAGGTTCCCAAAGTCTGCCTTATAGATGCAAAATAGTTGCCCGGAGTGAACGGCCTGGGATCTAAGAGGCGGGCTCTCTGTGCAGCCGCAGAAAGCCCTGTTAGGCTCACTGAGAACCACAGGTAGCACTGGGCGCTCAGGGTTTTGTCTTTGTGTTGTGATCACTTGAACAGGTGACTGTCACAGAACACAGCGAACCACTGGCATTCGGCACACCCCGTGTTGTGCTGCCGCCACCACGTCCCGGGAGCTCCCTGACACTGTCGGCTCCGTCTGGTACAGCAGTTTCTCCCCACTCTCCTCCCACCACTGGCAACCCACCGATCGGCCTCCCGTCTCTCTGACTGGTCTCCTCTGTGTATTCCTACCGTAGAATCACTTCGCACGCAATCTCAGTACCTGGCGTCTTTCATCTAACCTGACGCTTCTGAGGTGCTGGGGGTTTTGCTCCACCGGAGACATGTAAGCAATTCACATGGGATGGATGTGGAACATAGTTTCACATTATTATTTGGATATAAAAGTTACCTCAGATGACTTTGAAAGGGACTCCTTCTCCTGTTGGAAACGACAATATACAAGGTTGTTGTTATACATTCAGAATTTGTCACATACCCTTCCATAAATTAAAAAAAAAAATCACATGTACTTCTACAAAATCTTAGTTTCACTTATGTCTTACAATGCTTATTAAGTCTCTATTTGGGGTTTTATGTGCTGCTTTCAACTCCACATATTCATACCTCTTAGTAGTTATCATAACTGTGTTATCTAATTGTTTTCCATTATGAAAGAAACCGCAAATTCTTCTTAAGAGTGTTATTTCCAAAACGGGCAAAGACGAAGATCCCAAAATATTTTCTTCTCAGGGTAACAGACTGGAAAAGAACTCACCCCTTCTGCTGTCTCTTTCTTCAGGTTGCCCAGGCTGCTGGACTTTTGCAGACTCGAAGTTCTAAAAATAACAATAAGAATAATTAGGATTAATAGTAAGTGGCACTGGTGCCACCGCTCCTCAGCAGAACATCTTGGAAACTGCATGTGGGCTGAATGCGAGTAATAAAAGACAATCTGGACTCGGGCAGTCACTTATGTGCTTAACTAAATTATAACACTGAGTTCTTTCCAGAGCAGGGGCGGTTAACTGTCCTGCCAATAACGCTCAATGTCAGAAGAGCTGGAAAAACACTTAGCACCCTCCTTGTGATGTCAACCCTGGAAAATAAGCCAGGGATTGCCATAGACTAATGGTACAGCCTCCGCATCCATACTTATCGATCTATTTATCTCCAGTTCTTCTAATGCAAATAAAGAACGCAAGTTTTCCCAATCGATTCACAAAGTTAGCGCTTTTCGACAATTTTCTTTTTGCTGTCTGCCAAAGCAACTCATTGTAAATTCTGACCAAAGCATAACAGAGGGACCCCAGTTGCTGCTTGTAATATCCCAGGGAAGCCATGTTTCATCATAAACATCTGAAAATCTTTCACACAATCCGTATGTTATTACACAGAGCTGTTCTCACTCAAAAATTGAAGGCAGGGGTATGTGACCAGTTGGAGGAGAAAGAGAGAGAGACAGAGACAGAAAGTGATACGCTTGCTCTAAAAACCAGAGTAATACACAAAAAAGCTTTGAAAAGGTATTTCTTTTGCATTTATGTACATGTAAGTTGCTAGAAGCACCTACTGGCAGAAAAAGTCAAAGATAAACACTGAGCAAAGATCTCATCCCTGAGCACTGCTCTGAAAATAGACTTCCCTAATGCAATGCAGACTGTCACTTGGATAAACATAGATATTAGGGCAGTTTATTACATCGAAAGTGCAAAAATAAAACCATTTCAGCTTTTTTCCAGCCTCACATCATTCTCTGAGATTCTTCTCTGCTGGTCTCAAAACTGTGAGTCCGTACAGAAATGCATTAAAAGCACTAAACTTCAAAGGGAATCTAAGAAAGATCTGCAAACACCTGGCCTGAGCTGATGGTCCAGGGTGAGTACTGCTGAGCAGATTTATGCCCCATACGCAGTCCTTACACAGCACCAATTAATTCATTGACTCAACAGCCTCAGCCACCCACTGCAACACCGGCTACTGTTGGGGCAAGGGTGCCTCTCTTTCTCAAGTTTCAATTCCATTCAATAAAATAAAACTTACAGAAGACCATCAGACAGCTGGGTTTCAGCAGCATTGCCAAGGGTTATTTTTCCATCGCTAACAGACAAAAGAAAAAAAAAAAAAAAGAGATTATTAACTTCACAAGTAAAAGATCGTATCTATTCTAAGGAAACAGAATTGTCAAAAGTTTATACAAAGGATGCTTTTTCTAGTTTATGATTTCTTCTATTGTATTTAATTTTGACCAGATAAGATTACATAATTTATCTGGGAATATGTTAACCAAAAATTCTATTTGCCTACAGAGAAACCAGTGCAACCCTTCTCCTCTCCTTCTAGGGGCCACATGGTATGTGACAACTACCATCCTGCCTGTAATCCCTTGAGGGTCACTTATGACCTAGGATATGAGACCTAAGTTCCTTCCAATCTCTAACCTGACTGCCCCTCAGCACATTCCTGGCCCCGTTTCCTCTCCCGTGACTTCCTGTTTCACACCTTCGGCTTCAAGGACACAGAACTGAAAACGGGTCCCCCTCCCCACATGCCTTGCTGTTTCTTATTGCTCTGGGTAGAAAGTTCTCTCTGTAAATAAATGCCACAGACGGATCACATTGCTTTTGGTTGACTGACTTTTCCGAACATTCACGTTGTGATGTTAGCTCCTAAGTGACATACTTCTCTTCGAATGAAGCTTCCGGCTTGGAAGGCAACTTGACTTTTTCAGAAGTTTCCATGCTTCCAGGTGCTGGCAGTAATGAAGGGATTGTAACTTGCAAGGTGCTGGTGTGGAACTGTAAGATAATTATGAAAAGTAAAAAAAAAAAAAAAAAAATCACAAATCAAACAAACCACAGAGACACACGACGTGAATAAGATGATTAAACAGTCTGTGGGTAAAATCTCATACACCGTGTTTAGGATTCTATTCTTTATTTCTACTGTTACTTCAGAATAGAAACACCTACATAGAAGTGTGAATCAGAGAAAAGAGGAAGGCAGTTTTTGAACTCGGTTCTGCAGAAGACACTGAATAAGCAAGTTACTAAGAAAACCCTCACCACAGAAAGCCCTAGCTGGACCTCGGCTCTCACACACTTGTCTCAGGGACCTTCCCTGAGTCCCCCCTGGAAGGAGAAGGACAGGCCTACCCCCCAGGGCTGCAATGATTCAGTGTGAGACGTGGCCAACGTGTTTTCCCTTTACTTCCCATACTATACTACTCTCATACAGCACATTGACTGTCATTCTACGTGTGAACTTGTCGACTAATTCTCATGAGCAGAATGGGTGAAAAGGATAACTAAAACCAGCCACAATGTACTCTGCGGCGAACACTCAGAACTCTTGGCTTAATAATAATGATTTTACTGCAACCAGCAAAATGCAAAGCACATTTTTCCCAAAGAAATGCTTGTGCAGCCTAAGGATGGAATCTGTGAAAGAATCCTTTTAAGATGTGATTTTAATTATCATTTCAGGAAGACACACACACACACACACACACACACACAGATAGAGAGAGAGACAGACAGAGAGGGAGAGAGAACCCATCTAGAGGTTCATTCCCTGGATGCCCACAATAGCCAGGACCAGGTCAGGCTGAAGCTGGCAGCTGGGAAGTCAATCCAGGTCTCTCATATGTGGAGCAGGAACCCAATTACTTGAGCCATTACCAGCTCCCTCTGAGACTCTGCATTAGCAGGAAGCTGGAATCAGGAGTGGAGCCGGGACTCGAATCCAGGTGATTCCAACACGGGACACAGGCATTCAACTACGAGGCCACATGCCCATCCTAAGTTTGTGAAGGAATTTTAATACTATGGTTTTGAGTAATTTCTGATAACTGTAGAGTGGTTAGACTGTGGCCCAAATCATGAACCAATACATGAAACACTTTAAGGGATATTCCAGTAAGGAAATGAATAACATGGGCCTCAATGAACTCCATAAGCCAACCATAGCTCCTCACTCCTCAGAGTCTGCCGGGAAAGCAATGTGTACCAGCAAACACAGGTCTACACCCACCCTGCCAACAGTCTCACCTTCCAGTCACATATGTGTAGCTAACACCAACTCACTCCTGCCTCTGAAAGCCCCAAGGCCTTGAGCTCCAGGCCTCCTAAAACCCTACAGACCAACAGCTCCAAGAGAAATGTGCTTGTCCAGAAAGACCTCACTTGCTTAAGTAGGCGATAAATTCAGCTCTGAGACTTCTGGTTCAGCTAGAGTGGTGGGCTCATCCTTTGACACTACAAAACGTTGCAAAATTTGAGTCCACACTATTATAAAATAGATGATTAAAACTGTCAGGGTTTTTATCCCCCCCAACCAGTTTGAATCTTAATGATTAATCCAGGACAGTTTATTTAGCTATCATCCCAGTTTCCTGAAGTTCAAATATCTCCTGGGTTCCTAATCACAGGGAAAAAATAACTACACCAACAGAATGCCCCATTTTCCTGACCTCTTTTTTAAGCTTGAAGGCTTTAACTGCAACCTCAAATATCCCTCCTGGCTTTTCTTTAAAAGCGTGGCTGAACACCCTCAATCCTCATCAAAGCGTCTGTGTTCCAAACTGAAACCCTACCATTAAACTACAATTCAGGATTGGGCGTTGCGTCCAGTGGTTCAGACGTCGGGTACGATGCCCACGGCCACACTGGAGTGCCTGGGTTCGACTCCCGCCCCCTGGCTCCGGACTGCAACGCAGGGAAGGAGCAGTGATGGCTCGAGGAATGGGGTTCTTGCCACCCAAGTGAGAGACCGGGATTGTGTTTCCAGCTCCCACCTTCAGCCTCGGCCTGGCCCCCAACAACCGGGGAGTAAACCAGCAGACGGGCGCTCTCTGTCTCTCAAAAACAAAGTTCCTAAATTCACATCGCAAAGACGTTCTTACGGGTTTTGAGACACTCTGGGTGTAACCCATGACAGTAGCCTCCTGTCTCTATACACTGCAGCCCACCCATTGTCAAACACCCTTGTCCTCTCCAGGATTCAATCCCATTTAACAACTAGGGGGCTTTTTCCCCTAAGTTTTTTCTTATTCCTTAGCTAATCGCGTGGATAACAGCACAGCCTCAGCCTTCTACATTTAAGTGAGAAATGGGGAACTGTTTTCTCTTCCGATCCATCTTCAATTCAAGTTTCATCTTCTCGCGTGATTAACAGCAACAGAGGTGAAAAGTGAAGATGTCACCTGGCTCCTTCTCACCATCTGTGGCAGAATGAGGGGGGAGAGCTGCCCGAAGAAGGCTGTGCTGTTCAACAGAAGGGATCCGAGTCTCCCCAGACAACGGATCACGCTACACTGAAGGCATGCTTCCAGGGCAAAGACGCAGCACTGGGCCTGGCAGGAAGACAGTCAAGGGCGTGGCTGTACAAGGCTTTACGAGACCTCAGGAAGAGGTCAGGCTGTCGGGGAGGAGGACCTGGCAGGCATCTAAGCTCCAAAGCCTTCACCCATGAATGGATAAATGATGGACGGATTAGGGTGGAGGCTGGATCCCAATATGGTGTCTGGAGGTGGGGCATTTCGGAAGTGATCGCATCGGATTAGGTGGCGAGGGTGCAGCCCCATGGTTGAATCAGGAATGCTTTGTAAGGACAGACCGCAGGGAGGAAGAGAGGAAGAGGGTGCTCCCACGTCTCCATCGCCACACCCATGGGGCGACCTGATCTTTAACTGTGCACCTCCCAACTGAAAGCTGAAATGAGCCTTTCCCATCCCAAGAAGCGCCTCCCGGGGCTTTCAGTGCAAGGCACGAGAAGCTGGCTGACGGGGAGGGCATGTCCCGTGGCGGCCTTCCAGGGCACGGAAGGTAGGGGAAAGCTCGCCGTGAAGACACCTGTGGGTGGGTGTGGATTCTAAGTGGATTTAGATGACTCCTCAAATGTTTCGAGTACTATAATAAATCACACTCAAAGGGACAGAGAGAGAGCAGAGAACGGTTTTTTTTGGACTTCCGTGGGGACTTCTGCAGGCAGCAAGCTGAGAAAACCAGTATGCCGCACACCCAAGCTCCTTTTGCAGGAAAGGAAGGGGGAAGTGGGAGGAAAAACCAAGAGGCCAGAAGACAGGGCCCAAATACACAGGAACCGGCTGCATGCCTGCCGAATTTAAGGATCATCATGGACGAGTGACAGCCGTGTGCCTCCCATATCCTACTAGGAATGCCTAAGGAGCAGTGCTGTGCAGTTCGCATCACTGAAGGCTGGGCATGGGCGCAGATAAGCTGTACTTGCAGTTCCCAGCTCTTTAACAGGTGGCACTAATGACGCTTGCACCCGATGAACGATCCTGGGCACTTCTGTCTTCATCGGATGTGAGTGAGGAGATTCCGGGAGCTGAGGCCTCACTGGTAGAATGAGACTCATGGGGGAGAATGAGCACATTTTGCATGAGAAAGGGACACCATTTGTTTTAAAAGGTTTCTTTTACGTATTTGAAAAACGGCAGAGTGACATACGAGAGAGAAGAGACAGGGAAATAGAGAGATCTTCTATCTGCTGGCTCACTCCCTAAAATGGCCACAATGGGTGCAGCGGGGTCAGGACAAAGCCAGGAGCCTGGAACTCTATCCAAGTCTCCCAAGTGAACAGCAGGGGCCCAGGCACTTGGGCCATCTTGTACTGCTTTTCCAGGTGCATTAGCAGGGAGCTGGATGGGAAGTGGAACAGCTGGGACTCAAACTGTATTCCAAATGGACACGGCTGTGTTGTAAAGTGGCAGCTTCACCTGCTGGGCCACAAGGATAGCCAAAGACATCAGCTGCTGTAGCCAGAGCAACAGACTGCAGCCTCCAAATACATCGGCACCAATCATCCCACCGCAGGTGCTCCTGCACTGCCGTCAGTCCTCCAACCAGAGGCAGGCTCTGCGCTCCCTCTCCTTCAATCTGGTGGCCTACGACTCTGGCAGAAGTGATACTACGTGGCTTCTCAGATACATCACAAAAGGTGGTGGTGCCAATTTGCCTGATGCTCTCACGACGGCCACCCTTAGGAACCAGCCACTCTACTGTGAGGGTCAGGCAGTCGCCTGGATTGTCCTGGCTTGGCTTCTGCTGAGGTCTCAGCCAATAGACACGTGAGTGAGCAGCCCTCAGGTGACTCAAGCCCCCGTCTTCCCGCGAGTCCAACTGACACCACGTGGAGCGAGGAGGAGCTGTTCCTGCTGAGCCCTGCCCCTGTGCAGATTCAGCAGCAGGACTGCCACGCTGTCATTCAAGCCACAAAGTTTCAGGGTCGTGTACAACAGATAAGAAACAGATGCTGGTGCCGCTGTGATGCAACGGATGTGAGTTCAAGATTATTTATTCTGTGGCGTAGTGGGTTAAGCCACAACCTACAGCACCAGCATCCCATATGGGGTCCAATTTGAGTTCCAGTTGCTCCACTTCCAATCCAGCTCCCTGCTAATGTGCCTGGGAAATCAGTGGAAGATGGCCCAAGTGCTTGGGCCCCTGCACCCACATGGGAGACCAGGAAGGAGCTCCTGGCTTTGGCCTGGCCCAGCCCTAGCCATTGGTGGTCATTTATGGAGTGACTCAGTGGATGGAAGATTTCTCTTTCTCTTTCCCTTTCTCACTGTAACTCTGCCTTTCAAATAAATTTAAAGATTATTTATTCCTTTCTAGTTGCTTTTTCTAATTCTAAAGTGAGAGGGTAATTTTATTCAATCCCCTCAATCCTCTTTTGGCATCACCAACAGAAGCAACTAAAATCAATTTATTTATATAATCCCACTTTATCCCTGCTTTATTTATTCCCTACTTGTCCCTTAATAAGTAAGTTTTAACCTCATATTTAAGATGATATCTGTCTCCAAGGGATTCCAATGTTTCTCCAGAATTTTAAAAGCAATTTTGACAACTGCCCAAGGCACTTATTAAAGAGAAGGAAAAACCACACACTAAAAAACAAACAAAAAAGACCAGTAGGACACAGAAATGGCAATAGCAACCCACGTCACTAATGGAACTGAGAAAAGAGCCCACGTCTTCCTTGTTTTAACTCTCAAAGACAGCGACAGTAAGAAAGTGTTCAGAGTCATAAATACCTCTTCTGGAACACTCGTGTTAAATGGGTCGCAACTGGGAGACCCCATCCCAGGGGTGGGCGAGGGGCTTTTCTCCACATCACTGAAGCCCTGAGCGTCCAGCAGGGTAGAGACGGAACTGGAATGGAGCAGGTCGTCATAGTCACCATCTCTGCCTGGGAACAGACAAAGCACAAGGAATACAAGGATCCCATTTATGTCTCCCGGCATTACCTGGGAAACAGCAGCTGGGAGCACTCAGCCCTTATAGTCAGCCAGCAAGGCCACAGTTGGTTCTATCACAGTCTCCCAAGACGCAAGAGAGTTAAAAGTTACTTGATTTTGCAATCCTCCTACTTAAAACCCTCCTAATTTAAAACGCTTGTTTTAAAATTGGGGGCTTTAGGCATTTTAGTTTAGAAGTAACCGGGTGAGGAATACCTGGTACAACAAGCTATTTCGGAAGAGCAACAAAGTCACCATTGAAACAACTCAGTTTTCACCGAGCTCTGCAGGAAAAAAAAATCACAGGAAGGAAAAAAAAAATAATAAGACAACAACTGATCCCTCTAGAGGATCTCTGTATTTACCTTGTAAATTTTATGTATTTACTGGAGAGAGGGAGAGCCAGCAAGTGCTCCCAATCTGCTGGTTCCCTCCCCAAAGGCCCACAACAGCCTGGTGGAAGCTGGGAGCCAGGAAGAACTCCCACTGGGTTTCCCACGTGGCTGGCAGGGACCCATGCACCTGCGCTACGACCCACTGCTTCCCAGGGTCCAGGTTAGCAGGAAGTGGGCGCCAAGTGCCAGAGGAGCAGACTCGGACCCAGGTATTCCCATAGGGGAAGCATTTTAGCTGCTAGGCCAAATGCTTACTCCTTTTTATGTCACTGCAAAGCAGAAAGAACAACCTAACAGAGAAAAGCAACCACGCACCCAGCAAAGCACCTATGAGATATTATTACATCTCTAGAAATAAAAAGGAGCAACCAAGTGCCGGATTTTGTTTTGTTTTGTTTTGTTTTGTTTTTAAACAATGAATGATGTTCAAAACTCTTCTCTGAATAAGACTAAATGGCAAGGGACACATATTTAAAGAGTTTAACCAGACCATGACTTCCTAATTTAGATTTCACCAGGGTCTTACTAGAATTTGGATGCTATTGGTGCAAGTGTTGTTGTGTAGCAGGTTAAGCCACCAACCGTGACGCCAGCAAACCACATGGGCACTGGTTCAAGTCCTGGTTGCTCTACTTCCAAACCAACTCCCTGCTAATTAGCCTGGTAAGGCAATGGAAGATGACCCAAGTGTCTGGCCCCCTGCCACTCACGGAGGAGACCAAGATGAAGCTCCTGGCTACTGGCTCTGGCTGTTGCAACCATATGGGGAGTGAACCAACAGATGGAAGATCTCTCCCTCTCTCCTTTCTCAGTAACTCTGCCTTTAAATAAATAAGTAAATCTTTAAAAGAAAAAGATTTACATACTATTAGAATTGTGTGAGGTCTAATTTTAAATCCTAGTAAGAAATCATGGTTTATGTTAACTCTTCAGTGGGACAGCACAGAATTTTGAATAGTTTATGAAATTCTATCTTGTTGTACCTGGGTAAAAGCTACCTCTTTTATCTACATGTCCACATGCACAGAAAAGAGAACTACACAAAAGAAGAAAGATGAAAATGCTAGGGCCGGCACTGTAGCATAGCGTGTAAAGCCACCGCCTGCAGTGCCAGCATCCCATATGGGCACTGGTTCGAGTCCCAGCTGCTCCACTTATGATCCAGCTCTGTGCTATGGCCTGGGAAAGCAGTAGAAGATGGCCCAAGTCCTTGGGCCTCTGCACCTGCCTGGGAGACCCAAAAGATGTTCCTAGCTCCTAGCTTCGGATCAGCACAGCTCCGGCCGTTGTGGCCAATTAGGGAGTAAACCATTGGATGGAAGACCTCCCTCTCTCTCTCTCTCTCTCTCTCTCTCTGCCTCTCCTTCTCTGTGTAACTCTGAGTTTCAAATAAAAAAATAAGTCTTTAAAAAAAAAAGAAAATGCTATCATGGGGGCCCAATGCTATGGTACAGCAGGTTAAGCTGCCGCCTGCGATGCCAGCATCCCACATGAGCACAGGTTCAAGACCCAGCTGCTCCTCTTCCAATCCAGCTCCCTGCTAATGAGCCTGGGAAGGCAACGAGAAGGCCCAAGTGCTTGGGCTCGTTCCACCTGCATGGGAGACCCAAAAGAAGCTTCTGGTTCCTGGCGCCTTATTTCAGTGTGGCCCAACCCAGGCTGTGCTGGCCATTTGGTGAGTGCACAAGCAGATGGAAGATCTCTCTGTGTTTTCCCTCTCTCTCTATAATTTTACCTTTCAAATAAATACATAAATCTTAATGAAAGTGCTATCATGATCTCCGAGTGCAATGAAGGGGGATTTTCACCCTTTTTCTATTTTCCAAATGTTTTACAACGCAGTCCAGTTATAGGATTGACTCTTTCTGCCTTGGGATGCAATGTAAGAATTGCAGAACTGAAATTCTATAAAATCAAACAATATTTTTCAATTTTACATAAGTGAAAAAGTAATCACTCCCAAACTTGCAACTTTCCATAAGAGAGAGACTCTTTGGTAGGCATGGGAAATGCTGAGTGATGAGATTTGCCACATCAATGCATTGATAATCAGAGTTTCATCTGCTCATTCAGATACTGATGACATTTTAATAACAGCCCAGGCCCTGTGCATCAAAAGATGGAAACCCCAATGCAAAACAGCGTTTTCCTTCTGAGTGAACTCAACAAAATTAAAACTGCAAAATCTGAGTGTTGCACAACTGCCTTGGAAAACACCTGTTTATTCCTAGTGATCATTGGAGCAAATAACTACAGGCTGTCACCAAACAGGGCCCTCTGGGAGTGTGTGACACTTCTGTATTTTTGATGGCTCTTCAAGGCTTTTCTACACTTGGGCATGACCAACAGTCTCATCCGCAGATAAAATAAGAAGAAACACAACGAAATGCACATCTAACTTCACTGGCCTGTCTTACAGGGCTCTTTGAACTTGATCTGCTCAAAGCTAACTCAAGCCTCCTTCACCATCCCAAGACTCCTGTTAGTAAAAGGAACATCATCTGCCTAGTTGTGTAAGTCATAAACGCCTTCCTTGGTTTTCCTCCTCTTCCTCCCTCTCCTTATCTCATCCATCACACCACGGTGTCGAAGGCAGCAACACAGTGCATTTCCAATCAGCACCACCAGGTGGCTTCCTCTGCACCAGTGCAGGAGTATCTGCTGTCTTTTCCCCCAAGTCCAACACCGGTCCCTGCCCCGAGTCTCCATCTGGTACCCAGAGCACACTTCTGGAACCCTTCAGTGGATCCCTCTGTGCCTCAACAAGAATGGAGCGCCTGACTCGGCCACCGCATACCTCGGTGATCTCACCAGCTTCTGGCCATAAGGATCTTCCTACACTCGGGAAACCTTGCTCCTTCTTCCATGGGCCCTCTGCACGCACTACTTCTCTCTCTCTCTCTCTCTCTCATCAGCTCCTTAGAGAGGGCACTCCCAAACCAATCTCTTCAACAGAGAACAATTGCTTAATGCCAGTGTTCCACCAGTGAACGAGCTCACTAATTTGGGACAATGGCTACAATTTCTGAAGGAAACCAGAACCAAAGCCCAAGTTCATGGCCACTTAAAAGCCAAGTGAGGTCGACAAACCTGGACAGCCGCAGCTTACCTTGCTTACCCTGGGCCGATCCCATTGGGTCTTGCATTTTCTTGTACCTGTTCAGGCACTGCCGAAGATCTTCTATTTTCCGATCCTGGGAATGAAACAAGTGATCATCTTTGGCACTGTGATTACAAAACAGCAAACTGTGACACAAAGAATAAGGAGACGCAAATTATTTACATTATTCAAAGATTACTTCTAAGCTTTAGTAAAACTGGTAGCATCTAGAATGGTTTTCCTACGTACGTCAGAGATATGGAAAAAGTACCTCTAAATTTAGAGATCCTATCCTTCAGCTGCCATCTTTAAAAACAAAAACAAAACAAGGTAATAAGATACAAAACAAAACGAGGAAAAAAAAATCAGCTTTAACCACTCTCCTGCCTTAAGCTGAGTCTGCCATGACCCGCACACACTGTCTCTATCAGCCATCATCAGTCACCACCCGGCTCTTCCCTTCCTGAGACTCTGCCCACGTTGCCTGGATGAGCCCTTGGCCTGTCCGTGAAGGCACCTGTCACCGCTCCTCTCATTGCCCCTCTGCGGTGCTTGCCCGAGTCCACCATTCCGCTCGACCTTTACTTGTATCCACCTGTTCCTTTCTTCCGTTTTGACTTCTGCCTTCCTTGCCCTGATCCTGTTTCCATGATGCCTGCTTTCCCAGCCTGACTGTAACGTGTCAGAGCCTCAGGGCTCTCTCTCCACCCTCTTCCCTTTCCCCATCCCTTGCCTGTGCTCAGGGGCTGCTCCGCCGCAGGGTCTGGGCCTGGCCACCTGACTTGCCCTGCCCCTTGGGAGGGCAACAGGGGCTGGACCATGGGAAACAACCATCGTGGCCTGTCCCGGGGCAAGCTGTGTGGTTTATCTCAGAACACTGTTGCCTCACCAACCACAGCTTGGTCCCCTCCAACCTCCAACCCCCCACTTCTCCCAAACTTCACACGGTATTCCTTAGATGTACCTGTCATTAATTCTAAAATTCAGATTCATGTCCCAACATTCAAGGACAACATGTCCCCTGAAATCCCTCAAACTGAAGAGGCCTAAAATCATGGCCAGCGCTTAGTAAAATGGCAATTGAATCATGTCCTCGTCCAAGGTCCACAGACTTAAGACCCCCAAATGGCGAACCTGGCGTGCCAAGCCACCTGCCCTGTGGCTGAGCTCTCTGGTCAATCCCAATCACCTGTCTCGCATGCCCCAGCACCTTCCCAGCATGCAGTGGGCTGTTTTGAGCCTGGGTTTCACCATGCATTTTGGCCATAGATGTTTCTCCTATGGGCCTTCATTTCCACCTCTTGCTCGGCCTAGAATATGCTCAGACTGGTCCTCTTGGGTGCCTGGGGAATCCCCAAGGAGTGTGGGGTATTCCTGACTCTCCTGCAGCAGTCTGAGCGTCTGAAAAGCCCTCACTCACCACTGGAAGGTTTTTTTGTTATTGTTGTTGCTGCTTTTCCATGAAGAAAAATCAAAAGGAAATGGATTTCAGTGATTTAAATAATAAGAAGCCATGGTAGGCTTCCTGATTTCTTTACATTCAATAGTGGAAAAGAAAAGAAGAAAGAAAACTCTATGTAGGTGTGTGGGTAAGACAATGAACAATTATTTCTATAAAATAACCAAAATGAAAGGCAAAAGTGAATAAGGAGTAAGAAGAGGGGGCAGGAATTGGAGGAAGAAACTGATGAGCAGAGAAAAAGAGCAAGCCACAGTTCTTGGCATTTTGTTTACTTCCTCACGATCACTCTTTCCCAGGGATAAGGGACAGGGCTGAGCCTGGGAGCAGCCGCCAGCTGGACACTGGGGTGGTCGGAGAAGCCAGAGGAAAACACGGTGTCTCAGCAGCGGACTGCACCACTAGGCAGGGGCATCAGAGCGCCTGCTGGAGGGAAGGAACGCCTGGGGACCACCTTCAGGCCGGGGCAGGTAAATAAACCTGGGCCCGAACCTTGCTTCCTGGGGCTTGCACCTGCTTTCTGGAATTTCGCCTCTCTGGACGGCAGGAACCATCCCACACATCGTAGAGGAGTACGACCCGAATATACAGAACCATGTGACAGTCTCACATTATCTAAATAAACTCATGGGGACAAGGCGCTGTCAGTGCACCTAGCACGGCTGTTCCCTGCTCCTTGGGGACAACTGCCGTCGCTGAGGGTGGCGCTGCCGGGTGGGACAGACAATGCTTGGCACTCGACGCCAGCAGCATTTGGGGTAGAGTTCTTCCCCAGTGACAGAGTGCAAGAAACCACGTGAAATGATCAAAATGGTGCGACATCCACACGGACCGCTAAACGCCATCGCGATACCTTTTCTTCATTCGCTGCCATGAGAGACTCCACGGCCTTTTTCATTTTTTGGACTTCAATATCTGCAAACCACACAACATTAATCGGAAGTCAGTGGGGTTAACACGGATGACGATGACAAGAAGCTACTCACACTCCAGACTGAAATGTTTTAAGGGGAAGACGTTCATGATTTTTGTCTGTTTTTCTAAAAGACAGGGAGCACATTTGGGACCCAGACTCGGTTCTGGGGGAAATGTGGAGGATGAACACGTGTCGTTCCAGAAAGAAGAGAAGGCTGTGTGAGTGCCCACACCCCTCCCTCCCAGCCCAACACATCCATCACGAGAATGCTGGAGACAGAATCTTGAGTGCTGTAGTCACAAAACGACTGAGTTTCCAGGAGAGAAACCTGGGTAGCAGGAGGTGAGGGCGATGGACAGCTGACATGATGATAGAAGCAGGGGCAGTGATGCTCAGTCGTGCCCCAGAGAGACAGGAAGCCATCAGCGTGGTGAGTGCGATGGTGACGTGATTCGTGCTAGGCAGTGGGCGCAGGCCCCATTCACGGGGTCGTAAACGCTTTGCTTCATCCATAAACTTCATTTCCAACATGATTCTAAAGCAGGCTTCGAGATACCAAGGCCAACGGAAGCCTAATCTCATTTCCCTCACACATTTGATTTTCAAATACGAAAGCGTGTTATTTTAATGAAAGAAAAAAATTCAAATACATTAAAGAGGCAAAGTTACCCCCAAAGCAAAGCCACAAATGAAAACGCTGAAACACACAATTTATGAAAATGTTTTCAATGCTGGTATTTTGCCTGACAACCATTACATCTGTAATGAAGACAGATTCTACAGGAATTGCCTTCTTTCACTTTTTGAAGGCAGACTTACTGGATTTAGTAATTCAACCTCAGGGAGCAAAGAGCCAGGGAAAGATTTTTCTTTGTGTTGCATTAAATGATCCAGGCTCCGATCAGCAGCCTGAACACAATCCCTTTGGCACCACCACAGGGAAGGTCTCAGTGACCCAAGGGCACTGCAAAACACTGAGAAGCAAGGCAAAAGTGTAAAATGATCTTTCAGCTCCGCTAAATCTTAAAACCAGTAGGTTTCCACGGGATGAGAAAGGTTGTTTTCTCCTCTGACCCCCTAGCACCTGACCACAGAGAAAACATTGTCTTATCTCTACCACCCTGTGTGCCCTCTCGTATCTCGCGGAGCAAAAGGGCTGAATCAGGGGGAAATGTGCAAAAATGAAAATAAAAAAAAGTTACACGTCCCTTGTCTTTAGGGTCCCTCTGTCTACCCTTGGTTTTGCCAGCTCTGAGGAAATGGAGGGCTTATTGATGAAGCAACTTGATGCCACTGGAGAGAGAAATGTTTTAAAACTCATGCAAAGAGTGGTCCGGGCGGAACTACGGGCAATGGAGAGGTGGATGGAAACACGCCAAAAACCTTACTTTTTTCTTTGAGCTTCTTTTTAAAATTTTCATCTGTGCGGGAAAACCCATTGAATGGCAAGTTAGCAAACGTGAGCACAGTAAAAAGTATTTAATATCACTTAGCTTCCTTGCATCAAAAATAAATGGACCCTAACCTCACAGAGAATGAATCCCCAGCACAACTCTGTAGCTTACAATACGCAGTACACCAAGCGAGGTTACAGGAGCTAATTTCTATTAGTCACTTGACTTGTATCAATCAGAAGGCCCAAATCTGTTTTCCCTTTCTCTTTCACTTCACCTTTATGAACCCCGATTCGTCGTATCAGAACTAAGTTGACGGGGCACAGCGCTCTGTATGCTGCACGTGGTGAAAACGTGGTTTTGTTGCTATGGTTGTCTTCTCCATCTCCATTGCAGCTCAATACACAGTCCTTCCAGATGCGACTGGGACACTGCGGAGTCACAGCCGACTCATGGCTCAAGCCAAGGTCCCAAACACCTGGTCTCAATCCTTGCGTTCATCCAGTCGGGCACCGGCAACCAGCAGTTCACACACTGGCTCCAGCCCTCGTGACACACACCTCTACACGTGCCAGCGGCCCAGAGGGGTGGACACCTCACTGCACTTGGGTTTGATGAACTGAGTTTTCTGATGCACGGAGAATTGACACCCACGGGGATGGAGGCCGTGGTATCGTAGAGGCAAGGAAGATTCGACTGGAGCTAGTTCAAGTCTCTCACAGCACAGACGGTAACGTTGGCGATGCTCACCTAGCAGATCAAAATGCGCGGACTAGAGCATGTTTTGTTTTGGGTGGGGCAGACCTTGCTTTGGGCCCTCGTCTGTCAGTCATCATTTGGGATCACAGAGAAAAGCTGCATTCGACCGGTCATTGCCAGGTGTTCCAGCCCTTACAGAGATCAAATTTCTAAAAAAAGCCCATGTTCATTCAAGTTACTTTCTATCATGTATAACCTACATTTTCATAACTGAACCTCCTCAGTTAGCAAAAACATTCTGGAGAAATTCATCCATTTTTTCCAAAGACAGAATCAGTCGATTTTTGTTTTCCAAGACGTTGAGGGCTCCGCTCATGCTGAGAAATTTTGAATGAAGCCATTCCTCGCTTCTCTCAGAAGAGCAGGAACCGTTTCTAAAATCTTTATCGGCTCCTGGCTCAAGTTCAATTTCAGAGGAACACAGTCTTGGGTCATAGGCACGGTGCCTTTCAGTCCTCGTGACGTCTCCTGGTGCTGCAGCTGGACAAGAATGTCCCCGAGATGTGTGCGACGGCTGGGCGGTGGAGAGTGAACACGGCGCAGGTGCAGAGCAAGCTGCGGCTGCCCAGACACAGGGCGGAGCTTGAAGAACTCCTAGGGCCCTGGCTGCCCCGGCTTCTGGGACCTCCCTTGTCTTTGATGCTAAAGATGCACCCCCCACATCAGTTTCCTTCTCCAGTCTGGAAGGCTGTCCCACGGCAAGACAGAAAACGCCCACTGCGTTCTTACCTCTGTCCAGAATCTCGACCCCCTCTCCTCTCATCCTGCAGGCCAGCTTCTCCTGCAGCCTTTTGACCTCACACTCCTTCTCTTCCAGCTGCTCTTTCAGAGACGCCAGCTCCTCCTACGAATCACAGATTCGTTTTACAACACACGATGCTCAAAAGGAGAACATGTCAGCTCTTTAAATCAATGTTTAGACTGTGCAAGCGAAACGAAAATCTACAAGAATTTAGACACAAACATCAGAAATTCGACAGTGGCAATGAACAGCAGGAAGCAAGACTATGAATTATGCCCAACTTGCAATAATTCTGGTACAGTTATTTCAAGTTTTTTTTTGCGAGTAGAACAAAAAAGAAATATTTTTAAGGTATAATTAGGGCTAGGATGGCCCTAAAGTTTCAATCTTAAATATGTGACCAAGGTAATCAATAAAGACAATCAAATTAAATGCTTGGTGTCACAAAAAGCGAACGAAAATGCAAACTGAGAAAGACATCCGGACATGTTCTGGATGGCACTCATGCTGACTGGACAAGCACAGAGCTTAATTAGCGGCCAAGGCAGCAAGTCCTTTGGCCGAACTGTGCGGCCAAGGAATTCATCCTGATCACTAAAGGAAAAGGAAAGAACCTCCTGCAACAATGGGGGAAAATAAAAACCCAGCCAATGCAGAGACCCATATGCCCTTTTGTTTATTAACAATAAATGCGTGTTGGCTGTTTTCTGTTTTGCTGGCGGAACTGAACATGGCGAGAACCGAGCCACGTGATGCTAAAAGGATGCCTTTATGTTTGCTAGGTTATCTTCAGGGTCTCCAGGGGGAATGACATTTAGTGCCGTGAGAACAAGCAGCCTGCTCACGAGCCACGAAGTCCTAGGGTTCTGACCTATGGTGGGCGTGGACAGCAAGTCCCCCAAACCTGCAAACCTCCCGCAGCCCTTAGCAACAAGGGCAACCCTGCGCCCCCCAGGCTGCTCCTAAGCGGCAATTCCTAGTCCCTGCCAGCAGAGGTCACTGCTGTACACAGTCCCCCTCCAGCAAGACCTGCAGGAGGAAGGCTTGAAACACAGTTCTTTTACTGGTGAACTTGAACAGTCCCAGAGGTCTTCAAAAAGTCCATGGAAAACACCAAGTAGGAGAAAACGAGGCGTGAATCTCAAAAAAAATTTTTGCACCAAAATAAACTTATATTTGATTCTCTTTGCCACCAACGTTTTGAAGGATCCTCCTGTTTTCACCACACTGGGGTCTCAGAGAGTCTAAGAGATTGCAATTTCATGTATCTCATCTGTTTTTTTTTTTCCCCTCTCATTATTTCATATGTTCCTGCACACAGGACTGGGAAATCCCATCGCCCCTTTCATCAGCTTTGAAGGCATTTGTCACGGACAGGTGAGAACACACAGCACGAATGCACACGCCACGAGAGACACCGTCACAGCAAAGATGACACGCGCCAGCAGGCGACAGGCCACGGCGCCCATCACCAGCGGGTACCACACCTGCAGGGACGCCCACTTTTGCTCCATCCGCTGCTTTTCATACTGCATCTGACCAACTCTGATTTTCATGCTAGAAAGTTTGGCCATTAGAGACTGGGAGAGAGACAGAGGAGGGAAAGAAAACTACAGGTAGAAAAAGACAAGCTCAGTAACCAAGAAAACAGCATCGGCTTCTAGAGGAGGGTGGGTGACCCATTCTGGAAAGGAGGTGAAACTTGGCTTATGTTAAAAGGGGCGTGATTCAATTCAACAAAGGTTCCATCCAGCTTGGCGGAGACACTTAGTGCGCTGGTAAAGTACCTCTTTATCAGATACCGAGCAGGAAACATATTTGACTTCTAGTACTGGTCACAGTTAAATAGTGGAGCCCTTTGCGTACAAATTCTTCCTGGTGAGAGAACTTACTTTGGTGGACTTGAGCTTCTTTTCGTACTGAAGTTTTTCGTTGTCCATCTCAGTGACCTTCAACCTCAGGTCACTGATCTCCTGAACCAGCCCCTGTTCAAGGAAAGAAGGAAATAGGTCAGGAGAGCGCAAGTGCACTTCTTCGTCCCAGATGGACAGCTTGGGGGCTGGCACCGTGAGGCACGCCGGGTTCAGCTGCCACGTGGGATACTGGATGCCATTCTGAAATCCAGTTAGAGTCCCAGCTGCTCCACTTCCCATCCAGCTCCCTGCTAATGCACCTGAGAAAGCAGTAGAGGACGGCCCAAGTGCTTGGGTCCCTGCACCCACGAGCAAGACCAGCATGGAGCTCCCGACTCCTGGCTTTGGCTTGGCCCAGCCCTGGCTGTTGCAGCCATTTGGAGAGTGAACCAGTGGACAGATGATATCTCTCTGTGTCTTTCCCTCTCTGTCACACCAATGAAAATAAATATATATTTTTAAAAGAGCAGCTTAGGAATAGAAAGCTTAAGAAGTCAACAGCCCTAGGATTAAAGTTATACACATCAGATCAGAGAAATGGAAATAAATGTAAAATCTCATGGGACATGGAATTTTTCCCATAATACAGATTTCCATGAACTTTTAAAAAGTGTTCTCTTAAATCTTGAAGAAGCAAACCATGTTTCCATGTAAAAGGCGGCTGTAAATCCCCAGTGCCTGTGCCCTGGAGAGGCGGAATCCCCCACACAGAAGGTAATGACAGTTCAGATGAAGCAGGATGGCTAACCCCTGCCTTCCACTTCCCAGGTGTCCCTAGACTCAGTTGGACGGTATGGAATCTGTCTTTTCAAACACACCGCACAGGTTTCCTCTGGCAAAGCCATTTTCCCTGAGGGACTTTTCCAGCAATTTCTAGGTATCTATAAAATTATACTTTGATTTTCTTTCTTTTCTATAAAAATAAAGATCAATCATCAACTCCATCTGGGAAGAGGGGAATAAAATTAAAATCCTTTGAAGCAAAGGTCCTCAACTTGAAAGATGAGGGCCCTGTAACAGTTTGCACACGTATTCAATATCATATTACAATTTTACATTTGGAGCGCCAAATGGCAATCCTACCATGTTAGTAACACAGGGCAGCTGGATGCCTTTTGTACTGCCACTCAAAGAAATAATACTGGTTTGTTTGTAAAACACGTGGGAATATTCCCAGAGATCCTGGTGCATCTTTGCCCAGAGCTCAGAAGGCAGAAAAAGGAAATCAGATTGTTGAAGAAGACCAACTTGCCTGGGAGAGAAGCCCATATGCTGTGTGGGAGACGGCTTTTGTTTATTTTACTACAAGCCTGCAATGGTTCATGCACTTCTGTCCCTCTCTCTTCACAAGCCACACTGCTGGGTCACAAATTCAAACACCACACAACAGAATTATACAAGAATGCAAAGCAAAACAATGCCACCAGAAATAAAACTCTGCTAACAAGAGCATAATGATTCAAACTCACAAGGCCTAGAAAAAGGGAGGCTACAGTGAAACACTGCCCAGCAAAAGCCCACAGGCTTTTAAAGTGCAGTTTCTTAAAAAACAGGAGAAACTACTACCTACAATCATTGCATAATTATACATTTAATCATCCTATAAAGCTACAGTGAGAGAAGGGGTTTTCTCCTCTACTCAGTGAGGCCAAGAACTACTTGGCAATATTAAAAGCACATCATCTGCAAGTTCAGAATCCAAGTTCAAAGAAGAGATGCTTCTTCCATTTATTTAAAGGAATCATCTCTGTGCAGTCAGCATCCCTGGCGATCTTCATTCATCCATCTGCACTTGCGAGTATGTGTTTTCCCACGTTCTCCCTGCCAACAAACAACTTCCAGTTCCTATCATGCAGCACAGTCACCACCTGTTTCACAAACAGTGCTGGTTTTCAAACAAGAAATAGATGAAACGGAATTTTTTTTTTTTTTTTTTTTTTTGACAGGCAGAGTGGACAGTGAGAGAGAGAGACAGAGAGAAAGGTCTTCCTTTGCCGTTGGTTCACCCTCCAATGGCCGCCGCGGAGGCGCGCTGTGGCCGGCGCACCGCGCTGATCTGGTGGCAGGAGCCAGGTGCTTCTCCTGGTCTCCCATGGGGTGCAGGGCCCAAGCACCTGGGCCATCCTCCACTGCACTCCCTGGCCACAGCAGAGAGCTGGCCTGGAAGAGGGGCAACCGGGACAGAATCCGGCGCCCCGACCGGGACTAGAACCCGGTGTGCCGGCACCGCTAGGCGGAGGATTAGCCTAGTGAGCCGCGGCGCCGGCCGGAAACGGAATTATTATAAACTGGAATGATTTTTTTTTTCTATTTAAGAAAACGACCCAATTCTCTTCTGTAGTGACGCTTTTAAACATGAATTTACAACCTGGAAGAAGTCAAATCTTTTCATGAACCCTTATGCTAGAAATTCTGAAAATAGTGCCTTAGTGAGAAAAAAAAATAATGGAATATAGATTAGTTCAACTGATTTTATCAGAAGCTCAGTCTTTTGAAAAAAGGAAGAAAATTCCTCTTTCAGGCTCCCACCAGCAACTCCACCCCTGACACCTGTGTTCCTACCAGAAGGGGGCACTGTTGGTCAGGGCTAACCATCTCCAGGCAGCAGGCCCTGGGCCAGCAAGGCCTGAACCTTCCAGGCTCTGAAGCCTTTATTTCTCTCCTTTTCCAGCATTTCCTTAGACATGAGCATCCAAGTAACTCAAAATTCTGGGACCAAGTAAAGGGTGCTGGATGCAGCCGGCAGCCAGGAAAATGTTTCCTTCCCCTCCCTCATTTTTTTGATGCGTACTAGAAATGCTGTCCCTTTTTTTTTTTAACTTAATATTTTGTTTACTTACTTATAGAAGACATATCTTTAATGTGCATTATAGTCAAAGACTTAATGGTTCTACTAAATAAAGAGTTCTACACACAAAAAAGTAAAAAAGACCACAGCCCAGCAAGGAAGATAGTCAATGACTGTGAACAGTCATAGAATAAAAAAAAAATGTTTGGGGCGGGCACTGTGGTGCAGAGGGTTAACGCCCTGGCCTGAAGCGCAGGCATCCCATATGGGCGCCAGTTCTAGTCCCAGCGGCTCTTCTTCCGATCCAGCTCTCTGCCACGGCCTGGGAAAGCAGTGGAAGATGGCCCAAGTCCTTGGGCCCCTGCACCCACGTGGGAGACCCCGGGGAAGCTCCTGGCTCCTGGCTTCAGATCGGTGCCGCTCTGGCCATCGCAGCCATTTGGGGAGTGAATGAGCAGATGGAAGACCTCTCTCTGTGTTTTTACCTCTCTCTGTAACTCTGTCTTTTAAATAAATAAAATCTTTAAAAAAAAAAGTTCAACTTCACTCATACACAAGTAAATTTTAAAATGGCCACAAAAATCATTAAAACAATATTAGTGGCCGGCACCCCAGCTCACTAGGCTAATCCTCTGCCTGCGGTGCCGGTACTCCAGGTTCTGTCCTGGTCGTTCCTCTTCCTGTCCAGCTCTCTGCTGTGGCCCGGGAGTGCAGTGGAGGATGGCCCAAGTCCTTAGGCCCTGCACCCGCATGGGAGACCAGGAGGAAGCACCTGGCTCCTGGCTTCGGATGGGCACAGCACACCAGCTGTAGCGGCTATTTGGGGGGTGAACCAACGGAAGGAAGACCTTTCTCTCTGTCTCTCTCTCTCACTGTCTAACTCTGCCTGTCCAAAAACACATATATACATACATATATATACATATACATATATATTAGCATACAATTCCTATCAATTTGCTTGTCAAAGTTTGACACAAACACTGCGTCTGGCATTGAAAATGGAACAGCCAGGAAACCATCTGATTTCTATTAAAGCAACAAAAAAGGAACTTGCCATGTTCAGTTCAGTTTTAACTTCTGAGACGATTTTAATTGTTTTCATATATACAATGCCACAAAGTTCATAAAAATTTCCACACTCTCTGGCAATGTGGACATTACACCTTCCCAGCTGGGCTGAATGGTGTTCAGAAAATTCCCAGGCATTGAATTCACTGCAAGTTTGCTGCCAAGCTCATTCCACGCGTGATGGAGAACACATGAGTGAAATAAGCAAGGAGTGGGGAAAATCGCCTGATAAAAAGCTCTGGCGCGCTCAGGGCTCCTCCCAAAATATCACGCACCGTCCACTGCAACTTGTTCTGATGTGTGGTCACCACCCTGTGCCTAAATTACAGTAACAGCGGCCATGCAAGTTAACACTGCCTCTAAACTCGACAGAAAAGGGCAAGCCAGCCACACCTCCACCACTGCCATGTCGTCCACTGGTGCGCTGAGTTCTGCCGTGTGATGCAGCAATTATGGGGTTAATGATAGAAAGAGGGAAATGGTGAAAATATGGAACTGGATTTCTAAAAAAGTACAAAAGCAAGAATGTTAAAGAAACCAGGTAGGGGGCCGGCGCTGTGGTGCAGTGGGTAAAGCTGCCCACATCCCATATTGGTGCCGGTTCTAGTCCTGGCTGCTCCTCTTCCAGTCCAGCTCCCTGCTATGGC
Organism: Oryctolagus cuniculus; assembly: GCF_964237555.1. NCBI lineage: Eukaryota > Metazoa > Chordata > Mammalia > Lagomorpha > Leporidae > Oryctolagus > Oryctolagus cuniculus. Next base: position 124,791,687 of record NC_091440.1, on the reverse strand, counting down.
CTGGGAAAGCAGCAGAAGATGGCCCAAGTCCCTGGATCCCAGCAAGCATGTGGGAGACCTGGAAGAAGCTCCTGGCTTGGAATCGGTGCAGCTATGGCTATTTGGGCCATCTGGGGAGTGAACCAGTGGATGGAAGACACTATTTCTCTCTCTCTGCCTCTGCCTCTCTGTAGCTCTGCCTTTCAAATACATAAATAAATAAATCTTAAAAAAAAATGAAAAAGAAAAACAGGTGGCTTTCTAAGTCCTGTTTTAAGAGCCCTGGGTCTCAAATTAGAAACATGTTTATATAGGTGACTGACAAAGAGCTTTAAGGTTACAACTGGGGCATGGATGTTTAGTACTGCAGGCAAGGTCCGTCTTGGGACGTCTATGTCCCGTAACAGAGTGCCTGGGTTCGAGTCCTGGCTCCACTCCCAAACCCAGCTTCCTGCTTCTCCATACCTGTGAAGCAGCAAGCAATGGCTCAAATACTTGAGTCCCTGATACCCATGAGGGACATCCAAATTGAGTTCCAGGTTCCTGTCGGTAGCCTGGTCCAGCCCTCTGCTGTTGCAGGCAATTTGGGGAGTAAACAGCAGACGGGAAATCTGTGTCAGGCTCTCTGTCTCTTTCTGATTTTGCATTCAAATAAAAACGAATAATTAAAAAAAATCTAGGGGTATGGGCATTGGCCTGGTGGTGAGGATGCCAGCTATGACGCCCACGTCCCGTATCAGAGTGCCTGACCTTAGACCGAGTTCTGGCTCCCGACTCCACCTTCTTCCTAACACAGACCCCACGAGGCAGTGGTTAACAGCTCAAGGAGCTGGGTTCCTGCAGTTCACATGGGAGACCTGGAGTGAGTTCCTGGCTCCTGGCTTTGGTCCCGGGCCCTCTCAGGCATTTGGGGAGTGAACCAGTAGAAATGGGGGGCTCTTTCTTTATCTCAAATAAATACGATTAAATAAAAAAATTTTTAAACACTAAAGCATGAACCAAGTTCAGGTTTTCCTTTTACTATGGAGGCATCCGTGTACCAAGGCTGCCCACCAGGGTCAGGTCTCTGGCAGGATATTTCATCAGCCGTGAGGACATCTCACTGTCTCCGAGTCAGCTGTTCGGTGGGTGACCCACGCCAGGGAGCTGCCACAGTGATGGCACCCGGTCAGCATTAGATTACTGCTCAGTGTGAGGACAGGCCAGAGGTAAGTGCACTGTGACCTCTCCTCTCGCACTCGTGGTACCCATCTTCTGAGCCAGCGTGAACCCTCTGCACACTCCAACCAAGGAAGTAACAGACAAACAGAGAGGACACGGCCCCTAGAGAGGACGGGTTTCCGCAGCTCTTGCATTGCAAGTGAAATGAATGGATTTCAAGAGGACAGCCTGTCCCCTCACCAACAAAACCACAACAACACATAAGGCCTGGATTAGCAACACAGCAGGGAGAACCAAGGACAGAGCTAGCTGAGCCACGTGGACTTCAGGGTGTGCCATCACCCAGAATTTCATGAAAGCCCAGAGACTTCTATCTAACCAGAACGACTTCTGTGTGTAACAGACCAAAAGTAGAGGCAGAGGCCCAACAGATGACCTCTGAAATACTTTGTGGTTTTAAGATTATATAGGGGCCAGTGCTGTGGCATAGTGGGTAGAGCCGCCATCTGCTGTGCCGGCATCCCATATGGGAGCTGGTTTGAGTTCCACTGCTCCACTTAGAATTCGGCTCTCTGCTATGGCCTGGGAAAGCAGTGGAAGATGACCCAAGTCTTCAAGCCCCTGCACCCACGTGGGAGACCCAGAGGAAGCTCCTGGCTCCTGGCTTCAGATCAGCTCAGTTTCGGCCGTTGCAGCCATTTGGGGAGAGAACCAGCAGATGGAAGACCCCTCTCTCTCTCTCTCTGCCTCTGCCTCTCTATAACTCTTCCTTTCAAATAAATAAATAAATCTCAAAAAAAAAAGGATATTATAATGTTTAAATATTTTATCTATATACAAATTTAAAAACTTACTTTTTTAAAAGATGTATTTATTTGAAAGGCAGAATTGCAGAGACAGGCAGCGAGAGAGCGAGCGAGCGAGTGAAATCTTCCATCCACTGGTTCATTCCTCAAACAGCTACAATGGCCAGGGCTGGGACAGGCAGAAGCCAGGAGCCAGGAGCCTGGAACTTCAGCCGTGTCTCCCACATGGGTGCCAGGACTTGGGCCACCTTCGGCTGCTTTCCCAGGCGCATTAGCAGGGAGCTGGATGAACAGTGGATTAGCTAAGACTTGAACTGGCACCCATATGGGACAGTGGTACTGTGGGCAGAGGCTTAACCCACTGCGCCCCATCAACCTCTTGTACAGTAAGTACTGTGTGTACCCACAGAAGAAGTAGAAGTAAAACCATGCATTTAAATCTATCACTTACAAAATTAAGAAAACCAAGATGGACGGATGCTACAAATATTCTGAAGTCGACAGCACTGTTAGAGGTTACCAAAAGGATTCTGACATTTCTTACCAAAAATTCTCAAAATGAAGATCGTCATTAGCATTCAGTGATTAAAAAAAAATCAATGGAATTACAGTTTTTTCTTCTAAAGCAGGATGAGGACATAAAGTAATTAACGGCCTTCCCTCCCTACCCCCAAGGAATTTCAATTTGCCTTAGGGCTGTGTCTGTGCATCAGAGAGGCAGACGGACAGACAGACATGCGGCCACTCACTTCCGTGTCTCTGAATCTGTCCTCGTAATCCAGTCTGTCCTTCTCCACAGCCGTCAGCTTCAACTTCAAGTTGGAAATTTCCGCCATGAGATCTAACTTCTGAGTCTCCAAGGACGTCCTACTCAGGAGCTCCTGCGAGGACGGAGAGAGCGCGTCAGAGACGCTGGGTCGCGCACGGCCACGGCAGCAGCGGTGCCCTCTACGGTCACAAAGCAGCATCCGCCACACGGAGGACCGAGTGCAATTTCCAAACACACGCACTTCCCAAAGGCCGTGTATGTGAGCGACTCTCCTGCGAGCAGAAGCAAGCGCCCATATCCGTATCCGACAGACAGGCATGCTCACGCTGCAAGCCAGGAAGCCATACAAACGCCAGAAGAACAAAATCACAATTACCCACGAGGCGATCCACACCTGGGTCTGGCTTCTCATGGCGCAGACACGTTGCCTTGTGCCTATGTGTTCGCGGCTCTGAGGCTCCAGGTTTGTGCTGTGTGTACCATGTACCACGGCCGCCTCAGGGCCAAACCCGGCGCGGCCGGCCTCCGGACCTACCTGCTGCAGCATCTCCTCCGTGGCGTTCAGCTTCTCCCTGTGCTCCTCCAGGCAGAACTCCAGGTCTCGAATCTTCTCTCCCTGGGCCTCCACCTGGTCTGTTAGCACACTCACCTGTGTGGAGAGCGAGACAGAGCCATGAGGCGCAAGTCAGATGCCCCTGCCGACTTCATTTCTCTAAGCGGGACCATCGGCGAGACGTCACTGCCAAGTGCAAAGGGAGACGCCCTGAGACCTGACAGGTGACGGTGGTCCTTCCGCCACCTCCGCTATCTCAGGACTCAGAAGTGTTGGCCTGGGGATGCGCAGCAGCCCACAGGTTCAGATCACTGGGAAGGAGGAGAATGCACACAAGGACCCTTTTGGGGTGCGTGTGAAAGGGTAGCATTAGAGGAAATGAACTTCACGTTTGAAACGGGCATTATTCAAGGACTATTCAAATGTGCTCCTTCCTGAACAAGATGGAAACGGACCCAGGGAATTCCAACTCCATGAGCTCTTTCAGAATCCAAGCCAGGGTGCGACTGAGCCGGCCAAGGACGGCTGGGTGAGTCCTTCACCCCCAGTGACTATGCGAATCCCCCAGTCTCTCCTCGGTGGTCACCAGCTTCGTAAACGTACTTGAATTCAGCTCAGAATGCAAAGTAAAAATGTTGGTCAGGCATGTGAAGCATGAAGAAGCAGACTCAGGAACGGGCGTCAGACACAGTGGTTCAAGACGTCGCCCGGGACACTGCATCCCACACCGGAGAGCCTGGTCCAAGTCCCAGCTCCACTTCCAATCCAGCTCCCTGCGACGCAGCAGGGGATGGCTCAAGCACTTGGGTCCCTGCTGCTCTTGTGGGACACCTGCATGGAGTTCAAGGTTCATGGTTTTGGCTTGGCCCGCCCCTGGCTGTTGCAGACATTTGGGGAACAAACCAGTGGATGGAAGATCTCTCTCTCTCTCTCTCTACCTCTTCTCTTAAATAAAATAAAAATGAATAAACAAATAATTTGTTGAAAAAAGAAGCAGCACACTCAAATTTACCCAACAAGCTGGGACCCAGCCATCATCCTGTTTTGTTTGGCTTATGAGCTTCATGAAACAATTGAAAACCCAGGGCTGGCGTTGTGATGCAGTGGATTAAGCTGCCACCTGCAACAGCAGCATCCCATACGGACACCGGTTCAAGTCCCAGCTGTTCCACTTCTGATCGACTCCATGCTAATGTGCCTGGGAAAGCAGTGAAAGATGGCCCAAGGACTTGGGACCCTGTCACCCAAGTGGAGGACCCAGGTGAAGCTCTAGGCTCCTGACTTCAGCCTTGCCCACTCTAGCTTCTGAAGCCTTTTTGGGGAGTGAACCAGGAAATCAAAGATCTCTCTCTCTCTCTCCCCCTCTCTCAAATAAATAAATAAATCTTTAAAAACTGAAAAAAACCAAATTTGCAAATTCAGATTCAGAACTCATCTACAAGTCTTCAAAGAGCTCTTGGAAAAAGATTATGTAACACCTGTACGTGGGTTGCAAAACATTTTTTTGCATAGAAAAATACGTTTGTGTTTTTTTTTTCCTCATGGAGAGGCAGAGAAGGAGACAGAGAGACAGAGCTCCTTCCCACTGTATTACTCCCCCAAAACCCAGAATCCGGGAATACATCCCAGGTCTCCTAGGTGGGTGGCAGGAACTCAATTACTTGAGCAGTTCTCACTGCCTCCCAGGGTGCACATCAGCAGAAAGCTAGAATTGGGAGCCAGACCCAGGACTGAACCCAGACACTCCGATGTGGGACACGGGTATCGTAGCTGGTGTCGTAACTGCTAGGCAAAACACCTGCTCCAACTTACCTTTGAACTCCATTTGCCGTGAACTTTCTGAAGTAACTTGTATAAGTATTCAGATTTGTTTTTACTACAGATATGCATAAACCTGAGTTTCTGCTATGTATTAAAATACATCTTAAGACGAGATCAAATGAGCTCAGATGGTACTGTTGTCTGTGTGCAGATGGCACCAGGAGAGCTGAGGCTGGGTACAGGCCACTTCCTCCAGCCTGGTGAACTCAGGCTGGTTCTGCCCCAGGCCTCACCACTCCCCATTGTGCACCACTTCATGTGCAAGTGAATTTGCCAGCCCAACATACAATAGTCTTTGCAAGTACGTCCTGGGGAAAGTGTGATGTTGGAAAGTCACTTGCCTGGAGAACGAGCGACTCTTTATCATTTTCCAAGCGTGCTAGCCTCTCCTGATACACGTCTCCGTTCCCAGGGAGGTGTCCGTTCGTCTGAAAGAGGAAACGACATGGGTGAGGTGGACCCTCTGCAGACCTGGTGCTTGGTGGGGAATCATCCTCCAAGAGCCTGCACTGAATTCAGCCCAGCTGTCGCTGGCATGAATGGAAAATTTAAGAATGCAATTTGGCTCATTCATCTCACAAGAGGGAGTAAAACAGGCACATTCAGCATTGGCATTGCTTTTGCTAAACTCAACAAAGTCTCATCGAGGAGGAAATCATGACCCGAAAGGCACAAGGGGAGCTGAGGGTCCTGGTAGACGGCAGACGCACCTGGGGCAGGCGAAGCTTTGGAGCGTGCAATCGGGCGCAACACCTGCCTCTCCCTAACTGCTCAGCGTCACTGACTCTGGTGGTAGATGGCGGTGATGACCTGGGACACCATTCCGTTCCCATCACCCCCACTGTCAAGTTCCACGCCCGGGACTGCCAATGCCTGACTGTGGGTGGCAGAAAGCAGGAGCGAACTACACCCCACGCTTCTTCCTACTCACTCAAGTCTCCAGAGCATGGACGAATCTTTGAAGCCTTGAGTCTTTGGAAATTTCCTCTCTTTTCCCCCCAAACTGACACACTCAGTCCACGGCAGCTTCCTCCAGTCGCACCGCCTAGCCATGCTTATTAAGCTCATCTGCCTTGGCCTCATCGGTGCCTTGATTTATGCAACGTCCTGTTCAGCTCCTGGGCACAGCCTGCAGACCGGCATCATCTTCTAATCTCCACTGCTGCTCACTCCCTCCCACCTCCCTCCTGTCTCCTTTTCATGAGACTTGGAAATACGGAAGCATGCGATAAATGCATTGAAAAATGAAGCACAGCCCCCCCCCCCCACTTCTGTTCTCTTACAAGAAGCTATAAAAGAGATATTTGAAAAGGCTCAGGCTCAAGCACTCACTGGATGCAGCAGTTAAGATGCCCACATCCTGAACCAAAGTGCCTGGGTTTTGCCCAAGTTTAAGTCCTGGCTCTGATTTTCATCCAGCTTCCTGCTATTGGGCACCCTGGGCAGCAGCAGGTAATGGCTCAGGTCCCTGGGTCCCTGCCATCCGTGTGGGAAACCCAGATGGAGTCCCTGGTTTCTGCTTTGGCCCAGCCCTAGCTGTTGTAAGCATCTAGGGAATGAACCAATGGATTAACACACACACTCTGTCTCTCTCCTCCCCACTTCAAATAAAATGAAAATAAATACAACTTTTAAGAGAGGGCCAGTGTTGTGGTAGAGCAGGTAAAAATGCCAGTTCATGTTCTGGCTGCTTCCCTTCCGATCCAGCTCCCCTCCTAATGGCCTGGGAAGGCAGTGGAAGACGGCCCAAGTGTTTGGGCCCCTGCACCCATGTTGGAGCCCTGGAAGAAGCTCCTGGCTCTTGGTTTTGGGGCAGTTCAGCCCTGGTCACTGTGACCGTCTGAGGAGTGAACCAGCCGATGGAAGATCTTTGTTTCTCTGTCTCTTTCTCCCTCTCTCTCTGTTAACTCTGACTTCCAAATAAATAAATAGGTCTTTTCTAAAAAGAAAAGAATAAAGTTCTAAAAGAAAAGGTTTAGACAAAGCAGAAAATAAAATACCATTTTGAAATACAGTAATATATATTATATGTCTCTGTGTGTGTGTGTGTAACTCTGACTTTCAAATAAATAAATAAATCTTAAAAAAATGTTCTAGGGCAACTCATTCAGTTAGACCTACAGCAAACAGCAATCACCTGCTCGGCTCCAGCCGTCAGACATAGTCTTCGATCTGTTCTCCTAAATCTGCAGCTTGATGGAACACACCCTGGTTCATCACCTGTGCCAACATGTAACACTCCACAATCAAAAGAGAATTGTTGCCTCACCCACTGAGCACACCACACGGCTTTTTAACTACAGGAGACAATTTTGCTGTCTTAAAAAGAAATGTGTCCCCTTCTAGAAGCCTACAGCTATTGCTACACCATTAAAATAAGTTCATTCACCTGTACCAGGCTACTGGTGTTTCTATTTTCTTTTCTCCTATATCCAGCCTCCAATCATATGAGAGAATTAAATAAGCAGCAACAATTAGTACCAAAGAGATGACCTGCCTCCGACAGGAAACCAGGGGGTCTCCCTGGCCTGGGCGTAGTACTAATCGCCCTGCAGACGCCCAGGTGAACTAATGAAAGGTTCGGGGCCAGTCCTAACGTAGGGGGACTCCCAGGTTGGCCATCACTAGACAGGAATAAAATGCTCTTTACGTGACTGCTACCTTAATAAGTCTGCCTAACATTTAACAGAAGCTTCCCTGTAGCTTGAGAAACACCTGCTTCTATCACAAGAGGTGCACTAGGGGGGTTAAGTCACCATCTGAGCTGTGGGCATCCCCTGTCAGAGCACCAGGGAAAGCAGCCGAAGACGGGCCAAGTGCTTGGGCCCCTGCACCCATGTGGGAGACCTGGACGAAATTCCAGGCTCCTGGCTGTGGCTTGGCCCAGTGCTGGCTGTGGCAGCCATTTGGGGAGTGAACTAGTGCATGGCAGATCTCTCTCTGTCTCTCCCTAACTCTGCCTTTCACGTTAGGGAAAAAAAATTTAAAAAGTAACGCTTTAAAGAAAAAAAAAGAAAAAGAAGTGACCCATGTATGGGTCATTTGTAACCTGAGTCCACTTGTAACTGGACCTGCCTCCCCGCCCCCAGAAGGGGTCCTGTGGAACCTCCCCCTCTTCTCCCTACTGCGGGTGTCACCTCTGTGCAGAGCCAGCTGTCAGGCTCAGCACGGGCACTCAGCACACACTGGCCCGGTGGCGCTCCACAATGCTGGGTGGCACAAAACACTCCCCTTTTATGGATGAGGAAACTGAGCTTAAGAAACTCTCCCAGATGCGTACAGGCTGCTCGGGGTTACAGCCAACAACAACATTCAGCTCCGCTGCCTCCCAAGCCCACGTTCGCAATCCCCAAGACAGAATCCGGCCTCCTTCCTCACTCGCCGCTTTGGTTATACCAGGGGCTCCCTTCATTTGTTATTAGGGCAGTTCCTCCCAAGAGGGGATTCGCCAGGATCCTGTGTTCCGCAGCTGAGAGGCACCATCCGTTTACATCACACCATGAATTCTACTTGTGAGCGTGCCCTTCAGTGGTGTGGGCTACCTCCGTGCTGTTCTGCCACCTTCACCAACGTCCATCTAAAGAACTCCTTCCATCTTGCAAAACTGTAAGCCTCTGTAGGAGGATCTCCCCCTCTCCCTCCCCCTCGGCCCCCTGCAATCCCCACTCTCACTGCTGTGCCTCGACTTCAACTAGCCCAGGTACCTTATTAACAAAAGCAAACAGAGCAGAGGGGAGGGCGAACGATGAAGTGGAACAACAGGCGCGATGTGTTGTCAAAAATGAGCTATTTTCCACTGTCTGGGCTGTGCAGCTGCCCCTCCATCAGAGGACAGCTGGACCATCTGCACCTGGAGATGGAGCCCGAGCACATTCGGCACAGGGCGGACTGGTGGCAGAGGAACACTTGTGTCACACAGTGAACTGGTGGCAGAGGTACACTTGTGTCCATCGCCTGAGGACGTTTGGGCTGTAGAATCTGCTGTTCAGGTCCCCAGAGCAAGAAGCTTCCACTGCCAGCCCAGATCCAAGACTACATCTTGATTTCTTCATGTGATTTTCACCAAAGCACAATGAACAATGAAACGTCCTAACGTCCCGCACTGAAAACTGAGTAGCTTTTCAATGCAAACATCACCTCTCCTACCTTCTTGGATTGTGCCTTTTTGAGGTGCTCTAGACCATGCGTGTCCACCGTCTGTCAAGTCCACGTCTTCCCCAGTGTGCCCTGGGGAACAGCAGCTCTGCTCCGCCACTGGGTTTTGAAAAGGAGCTGGAAAGAAGCCTCTGCCCGAGGACAAGAGAACTCCATTCGCAGATCAAGTCCACAACTCGGCTCCAGGGCCAGAAGGAAAGTGATCGCCACTCACCACCAGGTGGCGCTTCACACCGACCACAGCAGGTCGGGAGGCTTCTGGGCTCTGACAAGTGTCACCCACCCGGCTTCCTGCCTGGGGTCCTTGAAAGTGAACTGAGGAGGCATCCATGATGTGCAAGGCTCTGCCCCTTACAGACCCGTCAGCTGTCGGGCACAATCCAAAGGCCAGGCCAGGTGCCTGGGAACAATCAGGAGACCTGTCCACACTCGTAACTAGACAGTAACAGGCCTGCCGAGAAAGCTGTCCTTGGGGAACCGGAGGCTGTCATGTTCCGTCAAACAGTTGAGACGCACATAGATAAACACTGCACGTTCTCTCCCAACTGTGAAAGCGAAAACGGCTCATCTCATAGGAGCTAATTTGATCATAATACACTGTCTGTATTATCAAATTAACATAACTATCCCATTCCCATAAATAAGTATTAAGTGCCGGTATTTTCCAAAGTTATCTTTAAGTGAGAAGGGAACTGGGACCTCTTAGGGGTTGAAAATGGAGCAAACCTGTGGCCCCATCATTTTTCTCCCAGCTCTAATCGGCTACTTCTGTGATCTCAATTCTGGAATAAGCCACGGACGACTCAGAGCCCAGAGCGTACGGCGCAGACACCCACCAGGTGGCTCTGCAGCCAAGCGACCAGCGTCTCCGCCGTGGAGTCCGGGACCTGGCACCTGAGGCCTTCCTTCTCATCCGTCTCCATCACCTCCAGCAGCCCACGCAGGTCCTCCACGAGGTGCAGCGCGCGCAGGCTCCCCATGAACGGAGACGTGGGAGACTGGCAATCAAAGAGCCCATTGGAATACTCCAGCGCCTTAGAACCTGGGGGAGGAACAGGAGGCAGGAAATCAGTGCAGCCGCACTGGGGAATGACTAGGGCAGGGGAGAGGCAAACCCCTTCAAGCCTCCGCACTCTGCGAGGCAGATACCAAATACCAAGGGTCCAGCACCTGGCAAGGAGGCCAGTGTGTGGTCAAGGGACAGCCCGGTGGCCTTTGCGCGTGGTGGCCCAGGCTCATGGAGATGAGAGTTAGCAGGTGGCAGACTGAGTTCAGGCTCAGAGACCCCAGAGCCATCAAAGTCCCCAACAGGGAGTGATACAGTGACATGGAAACCACGCAGCACACTCCCGAAGGTGACAGGGCCAGCTTGCAGTTAATGTAGCAAGAGTTAACTGTGACGTTCACCATGTCGTACGTGTGCCTTTTCAAATTTACGTGTGAGATGAGAGCCCAGAGAGAATGTACACTGAGCAGAGCGAGTGAGGAGGAAGGAAGGAGGAGCAGACGGGCCGGCCCACCCCAGCCCAGCAATGTTCCCGGAGGGCCCCCTGCCGACACTGTCACGGGTCCACGTGGCACTGACGGCCCTCCATGGTTAAGCCCACCAAAGAAGGGGGCTAGGGGGCAGCTGCACGCTTAGAGAAAGCCCCCAAGTATTTGTAGTCATTTCTCCTCTTCTCCCTCGGAACTCCACTGGAAAATGACTGGTGTTGATTTAAAAACATATATACTCAGGCCCCGCCCACCCGCCACACTTCTGAATGACTGAGCTTGACGGGGACCTGCTGAGTCTTGTAATTGTTGTCAGTACTTCCATGGGTGGTCCTGACGGCTTCACTGGGGATAGGGCATACACCCATCCAGGGAAATGCATGTGATGTGAAATATTTTTTCCCAGCAATATCAGTCCACTCCACTAGAGTCTAAGCACGTAAGCTTACAACCCCAGCAAGAGCCTCTCAGGACGGGCTCGCGGTACACCTGCCGACACGACGGCAGATGAAGTCGTGTCTTGTTTCCCCACGTCACAGTCCGTCAGCAGCTAGGAACCACACACCGTGCCTCCAACAAGAGACGCTTTTCCAAATGAAACCTGACCGGCCCCTTCCCAGATTCGGGTGCTGGAACTCTGTGTTTGTGTCCCCGCCCTCCGGACGAGACTTAGCTCGGCGACAAGGCTTTGGAGATGACAGCCGCAGAAATGCACAGTGCTTGTCTGCTAAGGAGGCCTCACTGCAGAGGCATCCAATTGTCACACAGGAAGCCCAACTACGGCCACCGCCTGCAGGACAGGAAGATACCTACAGGCGTCCTGGAGCCACTGCAGGATGGACACAGTGGGGCCAAACTGCCGACCAGAACAGCAAAGCAGCTGGGCCAGGACAACGGGCGCCCAGGAGTGGTGCGCCCAGCTGTACCCCCGTCTTCTGGTGGGTGCCGATCCTGCCAAATACCCCACGTTCAACTCCGTTCTCATTACAATGGGTTCCTGACTACCTAACAGGACTTCTCTGGAGATTAAACACTGCCCTGAGCCCTGAGAAGGCAGTCATCAGCGCCCCCTAGGGGCCCCAGGGGACATGCAGGGCTCATGAACCCACCCCAGACGTGCAGGTCTGCTCAGTGGCTCTGCTCAGCCCTCAGCACAGGGCACAGCCGGCCAGCGGGTCACCGCCAGGGAGCGCCAGCGTGAGCTCCCCGAGTTAGGGAGGCGACTGCAGGGGTCCAGGGACGGAGCGGCTGCAGTGGGAAAGCAAGGGTGCCCAGGATGCCGCAAGGCACCGGTGGCCCCGGCAGAACAGGCTGCAGAGAAGACAAAGGGGAGGGCAGAGGCTGGCAAGAAGTGGGTCTCACAGAACCTGATATGCTAAGGGGGAGAGCATCTGGAACGACAGAATGACTCACGCTGCGGGCTTCGGGAACTGGGGATAGGGGAGGGGGGAGGGGTATGAAGCAAACCCAGACCACTAGAGGGTTTTTAGAGGGGAGTTTAAAAATGCTGACAGCACGACGCTGACGTGGCCTGCAGCAGGGTGTCAGTGGAGAGACATGGCTGGTGGCTGGAGGGAGCGACTTACACCTTAGTAAGAATGGGGAAAGTAAATATGAGGGCGCTTCCCAAAGCTCCTGGAAAAACACGCTGAAAAGTTGTCAGTTTATTTTGGTGCAAATGTTTTCTTAAAATATTTCATAACATGCTGGAAATGCATTGTTATGAAAAAAAAACTATGCATTTTAGATGATACCAAAGTATGCGGAATTCAAGAAAATGCTCAGGGATGTGGGGGTGGAGTGGGGTCCCTCAAAGTCTGGGCCACAAACCACCAACACCAGAATTGCTTCGGATGCAGATTTTTTTTCTCCTTGACCAAAAACCTAAGACGCAACGGAAATTTCCGAGATTTTAAAAATGAAGTCTGAGAATAATTCTGGTGGGAACAAAAAATCAAGGAACACATCTGAAACCACGCGGAACCTATCTAAAGGCACTGGAGATCGTCAACGAATGAAAAATAAGAAAGGGACAAGATGTGAAGAGCTGCAGGGAGATCCCCAGAGCGGAGTAACCGTCAGGACCCCGTGTCTCGGAGGGGACAGACGACCTGCTATGATGCCATCCATCTGCTCCAGCGCCGCCGCCAACATGTCACTTGCGTCACTCATCATTTTCTTGGGCGTCAAGGGCAAATTCCACCCGAGATCTGAAAAAGAGAATGGTGGTGTCATTACATCCTTTAAATGATGCAGGCTGCCTAGTGGGTTTGCTAATGCAACTTCAAATTATAACTCTTTTTAGCACTGAAACTCGGAGTGAGAATTTTGTAGGCAGTGGAGCTGAATTAAGGGAGTCATTTACTAAGCTGCAGCAGATCCACTGAGCAGGTAGCCGGCATCACGTGCTGTACCTGTATGAGTTAATCAAAGCACACGCAGCTACTGCTCTCCCGGGTGTTTAAAATCCAGGAAAATGTTTTCCACGCTATACTTTAAAAAAAAAATAGAGAGACAGACAGACAGACAGATCTCCCAACAGCTGGTTCACTCCCCAAATGCCAGCAACAGGGGACTGGGCCAGGACTAAATTTAGCACCTGGGAACTCTATGCTGGTCTCCCACATGGGCGGCAGGGACCCAAGTACTTCAGTCACCACTGCTGCCTCCCAGGGGCTGCATGAGCAGGAAGCTGGGGTCAGGAGCAGGCGTGGGAACAGGTCCCAGGCATTTGGGTGAGGGACTCGTGGAGCTCGGGGACTCTGCATGGCCTGCAGACGGCCCTGAGCAGTGCTGGGGGGACAACACCTCCTTTTCTCTGCACCTGCTCCACTCAGTCTCTAATCTTAATTTTGCTTTTCCCCACTCTCTACATGAAGATTTAGTTCAATATCACACACAGTCTGGACTGGTTTCAGGACCACTCCCGCGGATAGCAAAATCTACAGATGCTCACTCACTCCCTTCCATAAAATGGCAGAGTATTTGCACATAACCCATCAAGTTCTCTTACCTACTGTAAGTCATCTCTAGGGGCCTGGCGCTGTGGTACAGCGGGCTAAGCCTCCACCTGTGCTTTCAGCATCCCATATGGGATTCAGGCTGCTCCTCTTCTGATCCAGCTCTCTGCTAATGGCCTAAGAAAGCAGTGGAAGATGGTCCAAGTGCTTGGGCCAATGCACCCACGTGGGAGACCCAGAAGAAGCTCCTGGCTTCAGATCAGCCCAGCAGATAGAAGACCTTTTTCTGTGTCTCTCCCTCTGTCTAACTCTGCTTCTCAAATGAACAAATAAAATCTTTGAAAAAATCATCTCTAGATTACTATGAAACCTAACTCCAAGTGCATGCTCTGTAAGCAACTGTTAGTGGCGACACCATCTCAGAGCACCAGTTCAAGTCTGGGCTGCTCCATTCCTGATCCAGATTCTTGATAATGTACCTGGGAAGGCAGCAGAAGACAGCCCAGGTGCTTGGGCCTCTGCCACCCCTGGGAGCGCGACCCGGATGGAGTTACAGGCTCCTGGCTTCTGCCTGGCCCAGTCCTGGCTGTCAATGTGGGCATTTGGGAAGTGAACCAGCAGACTGAATCTCCCTCCCTCCCTGTCACTCTGTCTTTCAAATGAATGAATGAACCTATGGGAAACAAGGACTAGAAAAAGTCTACATATGTTCAGCACAGACACAGCTCTTTTTCCTAATGCTTTTTGTTCAGGGGTTGGTTTGGTTTGCAGATACAAAGGGGTTGACACACAACCCCAAACCCCCACTCCCACACCCCCACACTCTCACCTCCTGGTATTCTACACTGTAATAACAGCATCATGTACTGAACTATCAGGAAGTGATCGCTATAGATTTACATAAATTACCCATGATCCTTCATCACAATACCACCTCCATAAAATGGAGCCAACTCAATTCATTTCATAAATAAGGACCGAAGCACGGCAAGTCAATCCAGCAATGACCAGTGTTTAACCCAGGTCTACCCAACTTCTACTCTAAGAGTGAATTTCTGTCTACCTGGTCCTTTCGCAAGGGAAGCTTTCTGTTGAAACTGTCTCACAATCTACTTATGGTTTGACCTGCTATAAATATACTGAAATTGTGCTTGCAAAAAATTTGATCATTCACAGGACAAAGTCAAGATGATGGGACTTTTCAACATCAATCAATCCACGCATTCCAGGCATGAGGCTAAGTCTCCACGCAGCCTCCCGACAGGCCCGAGTGAGGCAGTTACTACTCGTTAGACTGTGCGACAGAGCAGACACCTGGGAAGTGGAGGGCAGCTGCCCGGCAGAAACCTTTGTTCTCTGTTTCCAAGCAGCCAGAGCTCACTCCTCCACTTTATTGTCACAAATACATTTATAGCTCTGGTATCAGCTTCTTGGATCAGTTCTCCACTGCACACCCATTCTAATAAAATACCATAGACACTGCTGTGAAATGCTACTTTTTCTTTAAATGACAGCTTATAGGAAGAGCAAGCACGTAGCTAATGTGCGAAACATTTCAAAAATAAGTCTATCCTTGGATTTGACAGTTTTGCCTAAAGACTTCTTAGGACTTTATTCACTTCAGAAGGTGCAACATGTCACCACCACTTCACGTGGAAATTCTACCACACAGAAATACTCAAGCCAACACTGTCACCCCAAAACCAAGCTGTCACCAGCTGAGTCAGGAACCTCACTCACACCTCAGTGCACACTCAGAGAGGCGGGGCACTGACGTCACCACCGCACTTCAGGTTGGAAAAGTCAAAACGTCAAAGCTGAGAGCACAAAGGAGTAAGCAGGAAGTGTGCAGGCCCCAAATTTATATAATTCAGTGGCCTGCGTTCTCTCTCATTTCCAAAGTAGTGTTCACAGAGGGGTCTTCAAAAATTTATGCAAAAAGGCGTATTACAAAAAATTACAGATTTTAAAATTTTCTGTGCACAAATTTACCTTTTAATCTGACTTTCCAAGACCTCTCTGAAATCCTCTCATACACATTCACACACAAGTAGACATAAAACAGAGACAGCGGCCACGCTCAGCCGTAACACGGGACTACCAACACAACACAGTGATTCCCACACACGATCGGCTGCTCACTGACTCAGAGAAAGAAATGGGTGTCCCTGTTAGCAGCTGTATTTTGTGTAGAACATGCACGTTTGTTAAGTGTGACAGGTGTCATTTCCTTCTTTGGGGTACTTTCAACAAGGCGTTCAAGGGCTGTGACATGGAGGCCTGAGACGGTTGATATCATGCTCGTTCCAGTGGTACAGAATCCATTTAAAAAAAAAAACAAAACAAACAAACAGTGGTACTGGGGAGGGAGGCACCTGTGGCCCGGCAGGTTAAGCCACGGCTTAGGATGCCCACATCCCATACTGGAGCGCCTGTTTGACTCTTGGCTACTCTGCTTCTGATCCAGCTTCCCACTAACGGGCATTCTAGAAAACAGCAGATGAAGGTCCAAGTATTTGGGCCCCTGCTGCCCACCTGGGAGGCCCAGATGGAGTCCCAGGCTCCTGGTTTCAGCCTGGCCCAGCCATGGCTGTTACAGAGGTTTGGAGAGTGAACCAGTGGATGGAAGATCTCACTGTGTCTCTCCCTCTCTCTCCCTCTAACTCTGCCTTTCAAATAAATATTTTAAAAAAATGTTTTCAGTTTATTTGAGACAATCCTTTGTTTGCTATAATAACAATAGGACAATGTTAAATTTCTGTAAAAGTTTGTAGGTACATTCTCCCAATCTCTGTATTTATCCTGTGGAGGCCTACATGTAATAGTAAAGGGAAGACAGTGAAAACTAAGTAGGAATTGTACACATGACAGGCAAAGGTGGTGAGTGCTAAGGGTGAAGATGGAGGATGACAAAGGGCACAGCTCAGAGGTGCTCCAAAATTAAACGGCTGGTCAGGAGTCAAAGGGCTCTCTAATGATTTACATCTGGGTGGTCTAGGGCAGTGGTATGACAGGTGTAGAGGTGTAGAAGTCCCACAAATCCAGAAAACAACAAGAGCGATGAGGACATGAACACACACTTAACAGAAAAGCAAGTACTTTCAACCAATGAAAATGAGGGCATCTCAAATATTTTGTGCAATTAAAAAATTTTGTGCGATTAAAAGATAAATTTTGGTACAAAAAGTTTTGAAATCCATGTATAACTTTTTCATAACACATAGTTTCCATAAACTTTTGAAGATCCTTTGTATCTATGGTTTCAGAATTTTGTAGGATTGTAAAAAGAGACTAAAGCAATATATGTATTATATATGTAATGTAGGAGTATATACTTATTTGGTTTATATATTAATTATGTATCTAAACTTTTACTTATCTTTATTCATTTTGTTTGAGAGAGAAAGAAAGATCATCCCCATCTGGTAGTTCACTCCCCAGACACCTGCAAACACCTAGGGTGGGCTGGGCTGCGGCTGGGCTGGGGCTGGGAGCCAGGAACTCATTCCATGTCACCTCCGTGGGTGGCAGGAGCCCAACCACCTACACCATCATCACTGCCTCACCGATCCGCACTGACAGGAAGCTGGAATCGGAAGCAGAGCCAAGCCTTGAACCCAGGAACTCCACTACAGGCTGCAGCAGTCCCAACTAGTGACTTTCACAACTAGACAAACGTCGCCCCCACTGTAAATACATATTGACTACTTACACTCGTGTATTTTCTGGAAATACAAACAGCTTCAATATAACTATACAAGAAGAAAAAAAGGGCATAACCACGACCAAGTCTTTCATTTAGGTGATAGACTCAGAAACGCTTCGTGTTCCATTACTAAAAATAACAAAACAAGATGTTCAGCACTAGTAACAGTAGACCAGATTCTACTGGAAACTGTCGTGCAAACGGTGATACAAAATGCTGAATAAAATATAAAAGCATTTTTTTGAAGAACACTAGAGGGCAACTAAAACCAGGAGGAAACCATTGGGAAATCAACTGTTGAGAAAAGGGGGCCACGGTGGGTAAGACTGATAGCTATACAGCTTGCACTGGCGGGCTCCCCAAATCCTTGTGATGCAGAGTACAAAGTCTCTAAGTCACTAAACTGTGCTCTTACTAAGGACTAAAAGAAGTAAAATTCTTACATTATACACAAAGATATTTAAAACCAACTCAGGGTAGACTGTGATAAGAATATATACTGTAATCCACTAAAACTATAAAGATACGCAAATAGCCAGCTGAGCCGAAATGCAATACTGACAACATCTTCAATTTTATTAATCCATAGGAAGGCAGTAATAGTGGAACAGTGGATGACAGGAGAAAGAAAAGTCAAATGCCCAGATTTCAGGCTTAAGCAGAATGATATAAAAGCTACATTAAATATAAACAGAACAAATACAAATAAGAGTCAGGAAACACCAAACTCATAAAAGAAGCAAACAAGCAAAAACACCCAGATATGCTGCTAACATGGTTATACTTTAAAGACACATAAAAGGATGAAAAGTGAGATCCCACACACAGTAAGCACAGGAAAAAGAAGGCAGTTATAATAATACAAGAAAAACAACTTCAAGTCGAGAAGCACTACTAGGAAGAAAGAGGAACGCTTTATAATGAAAAGACTTCATTCATCAGGAAGCCATAACAAACAAAAAATGTCTTTGCAATGAATAAGACAGCTTCAAAATACACAGAGCAAAAACTGACAGGAGTAAGAGGTAATGAGACAAATTTGGTCCGCTTATGTTTAATGTAATTGTTGATATGGTTAGATTTCAGTCTATTATCCTGCCATTTTTTCTGTTTGTCCCCGCTACCATTTCTTCCTCCTCTTTAACCTTCTCTTGGATTGGTAGACAGGTAAGGAAAAAAGCAATAATACAGAAGATTCCAGTAATACTATCAACCATCTCAACATAATCCAGTTTACAGAACAAAACACCCAAATGCAAAATATTCATTGTTTTCTTTTTTTTTTTTAAACAAGCAATATTATTTTCAAGTCCACATGTTATACTCACCAGGGTAAGCCACATGTGTAAAGCCGCAAAACAAGTATCAATAAACTTTAAATGGATTTTTACACTTGATCTTAGCCAAAAGGCCAAGAAGTAAATAGTAAAAACTACAATCGGAAGTGGTTCTTAGAGAATTTCCATATTTATTAAAGTTCTGCCTTGCCCATGCTTTGAGCTATTTTAGAGGCAGCCTAACTTAGACAGCATCTGTGCTGATAAAGCTGTTAATTTTCAGGGTGTGGTCGAAGGATTTTTAAAAATGGAAAGGCTAACTATAAGGCCTAAGGAAACTCAGGCTGTAGGTTTTCTGATATTCAAAAACATTTCCAAGAGAAAGATTTCCTGGGCTTTCTCATATAGAGCAAATTGTGATCCATGAAACCTACAATGGTTCCAATAATCACCGGATGACGAAGTGGTAGCCTGTGATAATTATTTTATTTTAAAAATATTTATTGTTTATTTGAAAGGCAGAGAGAGAGAGAGAGAGAGAGAGATCTTGCACCTGCTGGTTCACTCCCCAAACGTCACAATGGCTGAGGCAGTCAGAAGCCAGGAGCTCTGTCCTGGCCTCCCACATGGGTGATCGATGACATGGAAGCCAGCCTCTCTCCTTTGGTGTGATAGCTGTTATCCTTCCCAAAACCGTTTCCTTCAGTGAGTCATTCAAACAAGTGCACGCACCTTAGAAATAAACAGAATCTGGAAACAAATCTGCTACCTTGTCAGAGTTACTGAAGCCTGAGGTTTTAATTTTCTAAATGGGTTTGGCCACTCCAAATACTGCAGTACAGTCAGCAGTTTCCTGGCCAAGCTAAGAATGAAAACAAGGGGAGCTGGGTCTTCTAAGCCCTTCGTTTTGGATCTCAGGTGCACAGTAACAGGATTATTCATTATCCCTGAGTCAGGGCATACTGTCGTTACAGGTCTCTGCAAAGCCTACTTACCACCCTCCACTTATTTAGTCCTCTTATAAAGATGGTTTCATTTCTAATTCCTAGCAATCATCTTTATTCCTAACTTTTAAAATCTGAGGTTGAATTTACATACAGGATACTTTAAGGTATTTTATGAACAATAGAACTAAAAGACAAAGCGTCAAAAAAATTTTGAGACTGTATATGCAAAGACTCTTCAAAAATTCTTGGAAGTGCACATTATGGAAAACCTATGCATGGATCTCAAACTTCTGTCCAACAAAATAAAGATCTTTTCATTCCACTTTCCATTAATTTTCTGAAGGACTCACCTACAGTGAAATGCACACACCTTAAATGTACAGTCTGCATTTTTTGTTTTTAGAGTAGAAAAGGTTTATTTGAGAAGGGATTCTAAGAAGGACCGACAGAGAATGCAGGAAACAAAACAAAGATGGAAATTCACAGATGGTGCTGTGCGCATCCCATAT
Organism: Oryctolagus cuniculus; assembly: GCF_964237555.1. Classification (NCBI taxonomy): domain Eukaryota; kingdom Metazoa; phylum Chordata; class Mammalia; order Lagomorpha; family Leporidae; genus Oryctolagus; species Oryctolagus cuniculus. Next base: position 124,771,550 of record NC_091440.1, on the reverse strand, counting down.
CCAAGTTCCAGTTCAAGTTCAGCCGCACCAGTTCAAGTCCCGGCTGCAACACTTCCAATCCAACTCCTGCTAATGTGCCTGGGAAAGCAGCTGAGGATGGCCCATGTCCTTGGTGTCCTGCACCCATTTGGGAGACCCGGAAGAAGCTCCTGGCTCTTGGCTTGTTGTGGTCTTCATGGGGAGGGAATCAGAGGATGGAAGACTTCTCTGTCTCTGTGTAACTCTGACTTTCAAAATAAATAAATAAATCTTTTTTTTTTTTATTTACAGCCAGACTGAATTTATTCAGACAAAATAAATTCGCAGAGGTGGGTGACCAACTGCCCATGTGCACACTGATGGAACATGTGGCAGAAGGCCTAAATAAATCTTTATAAACTAAATAAATCAACCTCTGAAAGTCTTACCAAAGCAATTACTTGGGGTCAAGATTCCTAAACGATGGTTAAGGACTAAAAAGAAAAAAAAAGGTTCAACAGTGGTACACGTTGATACACAGAGGTACTCCAAAAATTTCACAGAGAAAGGAAAAGAGAAATTAAGTTTATTTTATTTTGGTACAAAAAAATTTTGACATCCATGCTTTTGCCTAATACGTATTTACCAGGAATTCTGGAAGCCTTATCCTATGCATGGATCTCCAACTTTAGGCACCCAAATAAACTCACCTTTTAATGGCATTTTCCGCACACGTTTGAAGCACCCCTGTACTTCATACTTGGTCAGGACCTAGTTAGAGCAGATCTGAACGAAGGAAAGTATTATGGAAAGTTCCAGCAATGGGTGTGGTGGCAAAGGCCTGGCAGAAAACCACCACGTTCTGCAGGGTTGCTGACGAACAGAGAGGTTTTAGGTCAGGCAAGCTGCCCGGTCCTTCCGTGAAGAGAAGGGCTCCAGGGAAAAGAGCAAGTAGGTGTGAAAGTGAACTTCCAACTTCTTGCCCAAGGCAGAATCAACTCTCTGAGGCTAAGATTCCTTAAGGACAAAACCCCCTAGAGGGTGGGAGAAAGCTGGGCTGGAGGGCTGCCCCGGGGGCCATGTGGGCGTCATGTAAACAGGACCCCTTGTTCACATGTCTCACCAGGTTAAGGATTTACACAGATTTTTCCAACATAAGGGCCAACACAACCTTAGGCCAGATGAACTGCCCTGAGGATGGACAGCCGGGATAGGAGAACAACAGGGACAGGCAGCCACTGGGGGCCACTAGCTCAGAGGTTCGGCAGCAGCAGCAGCTGCATCACCAGGAGCTAGTTAGAGATGCAAACCCTTGGACTCTACCCCACCCCTACAATAACTCCAGGGGCAGGGCCAGCGAGCTGTGCTTTTCCAAGTCCTCCAGGGATTAGGACAGGCACTCCACCACTGTGCTAACCTAACTCAAGCTAAGTTTCTGAAAACTCACCACTGATTTGAGAGACGACAGGGACTCGCAGACACAAGTTGCTCCAGCCAGTACTTCATTCCCCAGAAAGGCCCACAACGGCTGTGGCTGGGCACCCAGTCACCCACGTGGGTGGCAGAGATTCAACTACTTGAGCCGTTTCACCTGCTGTCTCTCAGGACCTGCTTTACCAGGAAAGCTGGAACTAGGAGCCAGAGCCAAGAATGGGAGCCACGCACTGTGATATGGGACGCAAGCATCCCAAATGACAACTTAATCACTAGCCCAAACACCCACTTCCACGCTACACAAAGAATTTTTGAATCTCAGGCATGGTTTTTTCCTAATACGGATTTTCTCCTGAATGTTTTGAAGACTTCTCAGATGTATTATTTCAAAAAATATTTTTGCGAGGCCAGTCCTGTAGCAGCAACCTGCAGTGCCAGCATCCCAGGTGGGTGCCAGTTCAAGTACCGGCTGCTCCACTTCTGATCCAGCTCCCTGCTAAAGAGCCTGGGAAAGCAGTAGAAGACATCCCAAGTGCTTGGGCCCCTGCACCCACATGGGAGATCTGGAAGAAGCTCCAGGCTCCTGGCTCCTGCTTTGGCTTGTCCCAGCTGTGTCTGCTGAGGCCATTTGGGGGTGAACCGGCAGGCGGAAGATTTCTCTGTCCACCCCCCCCCCCGCCCCGTAACTCTTTCAAATAAATAAATAAATAAATCTTAAAGAAAATATTTTGCACCAGCACCAAAATAAATTTATCTTTTAGTTTCATTTTGCATCGACTTCTTGGCACAGCAGCTATGAAAGGGCAGCCTTCCCTCCTGGCCCAGATGGGGTGGGAACTGGCTTCCAAGGCAAACAGAGGCAGAATTCCTCCCCCCACGCCTCTGCTTCTTACTTCTGATCCAAAAACAACAGTTCGGAAGAAGCAATTCAGACTTTGACTTGAGAAATCTGCCCCTTTGAAACTCAGCCACTAAGTGCCCAGGTCAGCAGCATCGTGGCGGGGCTCACGTCCACTCTCCTCCTATGCTGGCTCTCTGCGCTGCATGTGTCACTGTCTGTTTTCTCTTCCCCACTCCATTTCTCCTCCTACTGCTCTCATGCCCCTAGAAAATTTAGCATCTCTTGAAAAGAGCAAAATCCTAAGAAGTGGAGATTGGGGACAGTGGAAGCATTAAACAGAAACCATGGGAGGAACTGGAGGTGGTTTTTAATGCTATCATCTAACTATATTTTTTTAATTGGTCAAACTGTGAGACTGAGGACATAATTGGAAATGTGAGCACTGGCTGTGGATGTGACATTAAGGAATTATTTTAATGTTTAAAGATTTATTTATTTACACATGTATTTGAGGGGGGAGAGAGAGTAAGCTCCCCTCTCTATCTGTTCACTACCCAAATGACCACAATGGCTGGGACCAGAGATAGGAGGGCGATCCAGGTCTCCAGTGCAGGTGGCGGGAACCCAGTTTCTTGAACCATCCTTACTGCTGCCCAGCGTGCCCACTGGTGGGAAGCTGAAATGAGGAACAAGAGCCTTGAAATGGAAACCAGGTAGTCAGATAGAGGATGCAGACAACTTAGCCACCAAACACCTGCTCCAGGACTACTATGAAGTTACTGATGAGGCTACATAGTTATCTTTTTGACTCCTTATCCTTTAGAGATGGGTAGCTAAGTATTCATGGATGAAACGATAGGACATCGGAATTTACTTTAAAATCAAGCAGAAGGGAACAAATGTAAAAATGCAGATAAAAAGATGAGCCATTAGCTGATACTTGTTGAAAATGGATGAGAAGCACCTGGGGGTACATTATACTGCTCCATCTTCATTTTTTCCTTTTTTTTTTAATGTTTTCCATAATAAAATATTTAAGTTTTGTCATCCATATTTCTAAACTATAGAATTCTGAAATACCCTCTAACTTGGGTATCCTGTCTCAAATATTTGATTTTTCTATTGTAACATCAAGCACACTAAGGGAGCACTAAATATTGACCAACCAAATGATACACTTGCTGTTTTAACCTAATCAGCCACACCAACACAAACACGCACATGGGCGCCGCACCCTCAGAACGGGGAACAGCCTGTCTCAGACAAGCATGAAATCCATACTAATGACAGCAGCTTAGCAAGAGTTACTTCTCTGCTTCCCCAGACGAAGAGCCACAAACCAGGAAAGGAACAAGCGTGTAGGGATTCACGGAAATGAGGCAGCAGCGGGAAACAGAGCAAGAAAAAGAAAAGGAGCCCCAGCGGCGTCTGCTACTGATTTAGGAACGAAGAGCTTCAGGCTGCTGATCCCACGAGCCAGGCTCCTTGCTCACTCCCTGGACAAAAGCACACTGCAGTTCCCGAAAACCTGGTGTGTACTAATGTCAAGTGGATTTCACTCCCTTGGGATCAGTCAAGAGAACGCCCCATTTTTCCTCATCCACTCTCAGCAGCTACTATTATGACACGTGGGAAAGTTACAACTTTGCCCAAGGCCACTCAAGACGTGGGAGTTGGGGCCCGTCTCAGGACCCAGCAGGCTGGGCTGCCGCCTGCGATATCATCATCCTATATACGTGCTGGTTTGAGTCCTGGCTGCACCACTTCCAATCCAGCACCCTGCTAATGTCCCCGGAAAGCAGTACAAGATGGCCCACGTACTTGGATTCCTGCCACCCACATGGGAGATCCGAATGGAGTTCTAGGCTCCTAGCCCAGTCCTGGACATGGTGGCCGTTTAGGGAGTGAATCAATAGATGGAAGAATTCATTCTCTCCCTCTCTCTCTCCGCCTTCCAAATAAATAAAATAAAATAAAATAAATTTTTTTTGAATTTTTAAAGTGAGAGTTGGCCCAAGACTCACTCAGTATGTATTTATCCAACAGCAAGTACACTTCGACTGGGATCACCAACCTTGATCTTTCACATAAATTTCTAACCCAGATTGTAAACCACATAGAAGACACCTGTGGCCGGCTCCAGTTAGCATGCTACCTGACCCACCCTTCTCTGTACAGGCCTGCTCTCCTTCCTCCGTACTGCCTCGGGTCCTGCAGCTGCACCTGCCCTGCTTGGACAGCCCTCCTCTCTCCCAGCCCAGGCATCCTGTCCTCCCAGACCTTGCTGCCTCCACCACAGCCCTCACTTCACAGAGCTTATGCCCTTGACTGAGCTGTGAGTGCCCTGCAAATAGTACATTTCTGTCTCTGCATTGCACTACCTAGTAGGGCAACCAAATGTCTGTGGCACGGTGAAATTTCCCAGTGGACACACACACACACTGATGTCATGGCTTCTGCAGCTCCTTTAGTCCCTCTTTGAGCTAATATTGCCACCTCCCACCTAGCTATAAGACAGAAACTGACCTCCTGACCTTGAATTTTTAAGAAAACTTTGGACCATTGTTTTCAGTCTTGCTCCCTGCAAGCTTTATAAGATTTATTTATTTATTTATGAAATTGAAAGAGAACAGTGATATGGGGAGAGACACAGAGAGAGGTATTTTCCATCCTCTGGTTCACTCCCCAAATGGCTGCAACAGGAGCCTAGAAGTCTATCCCAGTTTCCCATGTGGGCAGCAGGAGCCCAAGCACTTGTGCCATCTTCCACTGCTTTCCCAGGCACATTAGCAGGGAGCTGGATCAGAAGCAGGACAGCAGGGGCTCAGACGTGGGATGCTGGCATCGCAAGCCATGGCTTTAACACACTGCACCACACCAGCTTCAGGTCCAGAATCTTACAAAGGGGAATTTCATGCACTAGAAGATACAGGTGAGCCAAACTTATTGTGCTGCTGGACAATGGTATCTGTCATGTGGTGACCAGGATTCTTGGAGCAATAGATTAATGTTGGAGACTTGATCTCAATTAAGGTGTTGGAAAGTAGGGCCTTGGGAAAGCAACTGGGAGGACTCTCTGTCTCTGAAATAGATATTCTCAAAAGTATATTGACTGAGGGCCTACCACCACCATATGCTGGCAACTCAATTTTATTTTTTCATTAATTTTTACAGAGACTCAATTCACGATGGAGAAGAAAGAACTAAGGGGCAAAAGCCAGGCCTTCCCCAGAGATGACAGGGACGGCAGTGCGGCGGAAGACACTCTGGACAGGTGTCTTGGGAGCAGGTGCGTACATTACTGTGGGTGGGAACTGCAGCCACGGATCCCAGCAGCAGAGAAGGGACGACCCAGGGGGTCAGGAAACCCCACCAACTGAGGAGTGAGGGTCAGGTCTGCTCCTTTCCCACACATTACCAAACGATGGAAGTAATCCAACAGCCCCCATGATCATGCCACTGTGCTCAACTAAGAGGTGACACAAAGTCCATTTCTAGATGTGTAAGACAAGTGTCAGTTCCAATCTCACATGTCAACTACATAACACGTCCAGTGACAACACATCCCAGCAGCAAAAGGAGTGTAATTCTGACCCACTTTAACTAGACCAATAAAACCTACATGTTTTGTGTTAAAATCTCCTATCTGTCATTCATACCTGGGCGAAAGCTCTCTGTATTAAAAAGAAAACCTGGAGGCAACTTCCCAGCACACCCCATTGATCGGGAAGAGCGACAGCAACCATGGGCAAAGGGGACAGTTCCGTGGGGACTAAGTCTAAAAATCACTGTGAAAACTAAACTGCCTGTTTCCACTGGTGTCCATCTCAGTCGGCGCTGGCTATGCTCCTGGCAGCCTCGCCAGTGGAACGTCCATGCTTCCTGTTCTTTCCTAGCTTGCCTAGACTTACTTGTCCTGATGTGCTTCTGGCTACTGCAGGAAAAACAATGAACACCAGAGCTGGGAAATAATGCTGCTGGAAGTGCAAGACACCTTCACCTAGCTGTTCACCATGAAAACAGGAAACATCACGGGGAAGTGCTGTGCAGTCCGTGGGCACGGACCCCCGGAATCATGGGAACAGCGTGCTTCTGGTCACTCATATTTTCCTACAGGTGAATGGAGCACGTGGCCACCAGCGGGGCATGGGCTGCAGGAAGGGGGGATGACAGAGAAAGAAAGCCAAGAGCTACTCCCCACCAGGGCCGGCAAACCTCAGCCTCTCGGCCAAACCTGGCCCCCACCTGTTTTCGTGAAATTTCACGGCAATGGGAGTGGGACTCTCACTGTGAGAGCAGAGCTGGGCGGCTGTCACCCACAAGGCTGGACACGTTTACCAACTGGCTCCAAGCGGAGCAGTTTTCCAGCCTTGCCCTAACTGGCCGGTGCCTGCACCGTTATTCACAGAAGAACTATTATGTACCAAGTCCTATTCCAAGAGATGAGGATGTAGCAGAAAAGAAGAGAGAAAATACAAGTAAACGAGGAAAAGAAAAAATAATTCAAGGTCTTCCTCTGATGAGACATACATTCTAATGGCAAAAGACTATTCTGAAATGCACACGATGGTTAAGACCCTGGTTAAGACAGTCGCGTCCCATGCTGGAGGATCTTGAGTTCAAGTCCCGGCTCTGCTTCCAATTCTCGCTTCCTGCTCATGAGCACCCTGGGAGGCAGCAGGTGATGGCTCAAGCACTTGGATCCCTCCCACCCACGTGGACTGAATTCCCAACCACTAGCTTCAGCCTGGCCAGCCCGGCTGTTGCAAGCATTTGAAGAGTAAACAAGCAGGTGGGAGAGTACTCTCGCTCTCTCACTAAAAAAAATTATTTCCACTAATTAATGCTATACTTAAATGCATATGGTAAATGTTTTATATATATATTACTACATATAGCAAGTGAATATAAAATATATATTATAGGACAGGTGTTTGCTCTAGTGGACAAGTGGTTAAGATTTCTACATCTCACTTCAGAGTGCATGGGCTTGACGCTCGGCTGTGGCTCCGGCTAATGCAGACCCTGGGACACAGCGCTGATGGTTCATGAAACTGGGCTCCTGCCATGTGGGAGATCCAGATGGAGTGCCCAGCTCCTGACTTGGGCCCCAGCTGGGGCGTCACTGCAGGCATTCAGGCACTGAACCAAGCAAATGAAAGGGCTTTCTCTGCTCTTCGAATAAATAATTAATTTTTTACACAGTTCATGGGAAAACAAAATTTTAAAAATGCATTGCTTCTGGGCCTTTTGGCTAAGATCAAGTGTAAAAATGCATGTCTATACATTTATATCTAACAGTTAACAAATGATATGTGTTAAGTTATAATCCGCAGAGAGAACAAAGTACAGACCTGAATTGCTGGCTCCAAACCCGAGCCTGCTGAGTACTTTTTGCAACCCAAAAAGAAGGGGGCAGGAGGAGCTGTGAAGGCAGCATCCAGGCGGACTGCACCCGGCTGTTCTTTGCACTGAAGCCTGATGGAACACATGGATCTTACATGTGGCACCCATGTGCTCTGACTGAGTCCCCCAGGTAAAGCCACAACCACCCATGCAGGGGCTCCCCCGGCTCTCGCCTACCCCTGTTACCAGGTACCATGTGGAACCACTGGTTATCCCACAAGATGCCCCATTTGCCCAGGAAACAGTGTCTCTGGCCCATCTGCCAGGTGGGCTCACTTACACGGGACCAAGGAATAGTCTCTCTAACAGGATGGAACCTCCTAAACACTCCAGCCCCACTCTTCATACTGCCAAGTGCCTGGCTTTTCACAGCGATCTCTAAAGGTTTATTTATTTATTTATTTATTTTTAATTTATTTCTTTGAGAGGTAGAGTTTCAGAGAGAGGGAGTGACAGAGAGAGAGGTCTTCCATCTGCTGGTTCACTCTCCAAATGGCCACAACAGCTGGAGCTGGACCAATTCGAAGCCAGAAGCCAAGAGCTTCTTCTGGGTCCCCTACATGGGTGCAGGGGCCCGAGCACGTGGGGCATCCTCCAATGCTTTTCCTAGGCCATAGCAGGGAATGGGATCGGAAGTGGAGAAGCCTGAACTCGAACCAGCATCCATATGGGTTGCCGGCACTACAGGCAGAGGTTTAGCCTACTACGCCACAGTGCCGGCCCCAGATCTCGAAAGGTTTGACTGCTTATGCCCCTCAACACCCAGTTCTCCGTCAGTCACCACCAAGCACACGGTGCAGCTCTGCACAGGACAGTACATTAACAGATCTGCGGGCTCTTTCCTCTCATGGATCATCAACTGAGATTTTGTTCTCATTTCAATAAAAGTTCTGGTAAACCACAGCTTTCAGAAGGATGGGGGCTGGGGAGGCAGAGAAGGAAAGCAGAAGCTAGTTTTTGTGCTGACTTCTTAGCAGGACTCTGAAAGCTTGCTTTATCACAGCTCTATGCTGTGACTTGGGCAGGGTTACCAGAAGCACACTGTCCTACATCTGGTTGAAGGAGCCCTCGAAACTGACACGGGTCAATTCCCACATTTACTCGTGCACAGCCGATCCATACACTCACTCACACCCACACCTTAGATTCAAAGGCTACTCTTCATTTACCTCCCACATACCAGAAAGCCACACAGCAACAAGGCCCATCTTCCGTTTCTACACTTCCTTCTCCACGCTCTCCATCCCCTGGGCCTGGTCAGGGCAGCGCACCTACCAGAGGCACACCTTTTCCCTGGCCAAGTGCACCATCTGTCTTACTCTGAAACAGCAACCCCAAACTTGAGTTCATTTGAAGGGACCAAGCCTACACTCTACTTAACGTGGTATTCGCTTGAGCCTAAAAAGAAGGCTGGGGATTAATACACCCCGTGTTTCCATCTCTGTGCAGCCACCCAGACGGAATGTCTCGGATTCATCTTCATCTCAAGGAAGCTTCCGTCCCTGCCTTCGGGTGGACAGTCACAGTGCTAAGAATGTACTTTTCCCCATGAGCCTCCTGGCTGGGTCTTGCCTTCACCGTACCAAGCACGGACAGAGAGAGCTGGGCTGGCTTCACTTCAAACGCCTGCCGTCTAATCTTAACTGGGTGTTTCCTGTGACTCAAGAATCTGCCTTTCATCATGAGTCCCCTCCCTGTTGCATTTCTCATTATCTCCAAAAGTGCCTGGGAAATGTGCCCCTTCCTACTCCTGCCCACTCCTAACCTTAGCAAGCTGCTGCCGACGTCAGCCCCTGAGAACACCAGCAGCGAAGCTCGGGTTCCCGTGCACACTCACCTGCCTGTCCCTGGCACCTTGTCTTCTGTCCTGGGAAGACTCTACATCCTTTAATTTTTTTTAAAGTTCATTTAAGAGATACAGACAGACAGAGCGCTCTCATATACTGGTTTATTCCCCCAGATGCCTGCAATGGCCAGGACTGAGCCAGGTCTGAAGTCAGGAGCCAAGATCTCAATCCAGTCTCCCATGCGGCTGGCAGGAACCTGGTTATCTGAGCCGTCACCACTGCCTCCCGGGATCTGCAACAGCAGGAAGCTGGAGTCAGGAGCCAGAGCCAGGGATGGGACCCAGGTGCCCTCACATGGGACCTGGTGCTCTTAACAAGCATCCTAACTCCTGGCTTTTATTCTTCAGTGTAACCCAAGCTTTCAATCACTTTCTCAAATCCACAGTCTCTTGCATTCTGTCTGCTTCTGCTCCACCAGTAACACTGCTGGCAAATTCTCTGGACCTAAGCGTCTCAGCCAAAAACAAAACCAGAAACCTCTCAAAGACTTTCATTCTCAAGTTACAGACCCAGCTCTCTGACACCTCAAAATCACACCCTCAAAGAGAGTGGCTCCCACCTCTCCCTGCTCCAGGGCCCACTCCAATCTGGCTGCTATCCCCAACCCTTGCCCCCACAAAAGAAGTCAACAAGGCCACAAAGTGGCAGAGAAGGAATTTGGGGGAAAAAAAAAAAAAAAAAAAACTAGAAACAAGCTAAATGTTCATCATCAAGACTCTCCGCAAGTGCTTGTAACACTGAATTTCTGAAAATCTGGGGGAAGAAAGCACAGAGATAATTACGTTTTAAAAATCCTTTCCTGGGGGCCAGCGTTGTGGTGCACCGGATCAAGAAACTGCCTGCAGAGTCAGCATTCCGTCTGAACGCTGGTTCAAGTCCCGGCTGCTCTGCTCCAGATGCAGCTCCCTGCTAATGCACCTGGGAAAGCCGCAGAAGATGGCCCAAGTGCTTGGGCCTCTGCCACCCAAGGGGACGACCTGGTTGGAGTTCCAAGTTCCTGGCTTCAGTCTGGCGCAGTCCCAGACATTGTGGCAATTTGAGGAATGAACCAGTGGGCAGACGATCTCTCTAGCTCTCTCTGTAACTCTGCCTTTCAAATAAAAAAATTAAAAAAAAAAAATCCCCTCCTGTCCAACACAATTACCCTTTAAAACAACGGAGACAGGCACATAAAAAGGCAAGGGTGGGGGAGGGAGGATGAGAGTGGGAGAAAAGCAATGAGGATGAACACAAGGAAAAAACCCTCATTAATATTAAGTGCTTAGGACACAAGTAACACAGAGCAACTCTATTCTTATACGCTTTTCTAGAATAGGAACCTGAGGCTTGGAAAGGTTAAAGCATCCTCTACGTGACTTCTACACATTTTACCTCTGTCCATGAGATGATGGGCGAGACTGGGACACAGCTGTGGCCATGGCTGGGGAGGAGGGGTCTGAGTCTCTGCTAAGCTCACTGGGCTATCTGGCAGCAGTCGGCAAGAACAGGAATGTCCAACACCCCTTACCTGGCTTGCGGCTGTCACCTTCCTCCACCAGCCCCATCTCTTGTGGACGAGGAAACACCTGAGATTTGAGTCTGCAAGCACTGGGCTCAAGCAAGTTGTCCCCAGCCGCACCTCCCTTGTCTGCAGCAGTAAGCCAGGCACATCCACACCTCCTTTCCCCTCTGTAACCCAGGATAATCACCCGAATCCAGGAGGAAACACGTCATCACCACAGTGCACACTGGGTCGTAAGTGGGTGTGAGAACACTCCGCTCAACTTGTGAGTGACGGCTCTGCACTGCTAACCCCATCCGTTCAGTCCCTGAGGAGAAGCGGGCACATCCTCCCAGCTTCTTCCTATTCTAGAATCCGCCACAAGCTGGCATTGGGTTCCCACCTCACCTCTCTGCCGGCGCAGGCAAGCATGCTGCAGAGTATCCCCTCCTCTCCTGCCCACTATGCAATCAAACACACGCTTGGAATGCCAGTTTTCACCTCCCAAGAACTTTCCTGAAAACAGGCAGCCAAAGGAATTTTTTAACAGCTTGTTGAATTTCCTGCATTTGAGAAAAAACCTTAGAACTGAAGGATTAGGATGCTACGAGATGAAAAGTGTGTGGAGGCTCCCGAGTGTGGAAGTGAATGCGGCGAGACCCTCATGCTCAGGACCACCCTGCTCCACACCTTACTAGGATCCCTCTGCAGGAACAGCAATGTTCAGTGGCTGGCTCTCCTATCAATCATTCATCGGGGGCGGGCTTTGTGGTACAGCAGGTTAAGCCACTGCTTGGGCCACCTCATCCCATATCAGAGTGCCAGTTTGGGTCCTGGGTCCTTTACTTCTGATCCTATTTCCTACTATCACATCTGGGAAGCAGTGGATGATGGCTCAAGTGCTTAGGCCCCTGCTCCCCACAAGCAGACCCAGGAGTTCCTGGCTCCTGGTTTCAGCCTTGCCCAGTCCTGGCTATGGTGGGCATTTGAGGAGTGGGCCAGAGTATAGATCTTCCTCTCCCTCTCCATCCCCCTGCCTTTCAAATAAATAAATAAACCTTTGAAAAATGGTTTACTCATTGGTGAGTGAACCAAATCAAGATGGATCTCTCAGACAGCTTACTTACATGGAATGAATATAAAACAGTAACTTGGGGGCCGGCACTGTGGCATAGTAGGTTAAGCCTCTGCCTATTGCACCAGTATCCCATATGGGAGCCTGTTCGAACCCTGGCTGCTCTACTTCCAACCCAGCTTCCTGCTGATGATTCGGGAAGGTAGCAGAAGATGGCCCAAGTGTTTGGGCTCCTGCACCCATGTGGCAGACCCAGAGGCAATGCCCAGCTCCCGTCATTGCACCCATTTCCAGAGTGGACCAGCAGCTAGATCTCTGTCTCTCCCTCTGTCTGTCTGTAACTCTGCCTCTCAAATAAATAAATACATCTTTAAAAACAACAGGGGTCAGCACTATGGCACAGCAGGTTAAAGCCCTGGCCTGAAGTGCCGGCATCCCATATAGGCACTGGTTCTAGTCCCAGCTGCTCCTCTTCTGATACAGCTCTCTGCTGTGGCCTAGGGAATGCAGTGGAGGATGGCCTAAGTCCTTGGGCCCCTGTACCCACGTAGGAAACCTGGAGGAAGCTCCTGGCTCCTGACTTCGGATCGGCACAGCTCTGGCCGTTGCAGCCATCTGGGGAGTGAATCAGCAGATGGAAGACCTCTCTCTCTGTCTCTACCTCTCTCTCTAATTCCATCTTTCAAATAAATAAAATAAATCTTTAAACAACAACAAAACAGTGACTTGGTTAATCAGTCTAGTGAATACCACTAATACCATTTATTCCTCCTTTCAGTTCGTAAGGAATTTTTCCATTTATTTAAGTTCAATAAATGAGTAGCAACTGTCACTGTGCAGTTGTTGAAAATAAATCTTCAGAATATTTATTTCAAAAGAATCTTGCTGATTCTGGTTACATAACTCTTCTCTTTTGAAGTGAAGCCAGTCCTAGTTCATTAAAAAAAAAATGAAATGAAATCCCCCCCTGAGGGAAAGATGGGAGTGCATCCCAGGCTGCATCTCTGTTCCTTTCACTGCGTGCACTGTGCACCTGACAGATGAGCAGAAAGCCCCACAGGTGGCCCTGCTCTGCGCATTCACACAATGAGGCCAACGGGCCCAGCGGCGCCCTGGAATTCTGGCAGCGAGGCAGAACCAGGCAGGAAGTCCAGGACGTTCGCATATCCATGAGGAAGCGGAAGCCCCACATGGCTGCATGGGGGCTTCCCAAGTGTAAGGCCCCGGTGCCAGCAAAAGGCATCTACTCCAGATCAGACAGGTCCATTCCATCTGATCTTGTAGGAGAGGAGGAACAAAAGAGAGGCTGTACCTCGGTGCTCAGGAGCCTAGGACAGCACGCGCCGGGCCCAAGGACACCCGACGTGCTTGGGAACAGGGAGTGGCCCCCGTTGGAACCAACTCCAACCACACTGGAGTTCAAGCACCACTGGCTTTCCAAGGCTAACTGGTACTGACGCTCACCCGCGGGAAGTGGAAGCAGCTGAACTGTGAGCCCCTCCTAAATCCCCAGAGTGAACGCCTCCCGCCCCATACCTGAGAATGTCACCCCAGGGGGCTGCACTGTGGCAGAGCGGGGAAGCCACTGCCTGTGGTACCAGCATCCCACGTGGGTGCCAGTTCAAGTCCTGGCTGTTCCATCTCTTATCCAACTCTCCGCTAATGGCCTGGGAAAAGCAGTGGGGGATGGCCAAGTATTTGGGCCCCTGCACCCATGTGGGAGACCTAGATGAAGCTCCAGAATCCTGGCTTTGAGCTGTTGAGACAATCTGGGGAGTGAACCAGTATTTGGAAGATCCTTTCTCTTTCTCTCTCTCTCTGTAACTCTGCCTTTCAAATAAAAAAAAAAAGTAACCCAATTTGGACACAGGGTCTGGACAGAGATGATCAGGCTCAGTGAGACCACTGTCATGGTCCAACACCACTGGAGTCCTTGTCACAGCGCCATCTGAACGGGGACACGCATGGAAAGCAGATGATGTGAGGACAAAAGAGGAAGATGGGCATCGCCAAGCCAAGGAGAGGAGCCCGGAACAGGTCCTTCCCTCCAAGGGGCAGAACCCAGTCAACAAGTCCAGCATCCAGAACGTCCCAGAGGGCAACCAGCCTAAAACACGCAGCTAGCACTCTAGACAGACAATCGTCTGCTGGCCAGGGTACAATCTTGGCAGTGACAACACCCAGCCAGCTGCCCTGCGCAGCCCAGGAATGAACACTGTACGCAAATTCAGCCAGATGCAGCATACCAGCCACGCCAGCATCACAAGAGACATTGACAAAGCGATCACCTGCTCCCAGATTCTAATTCTATCTCTACTGGGAGATCTGGCCATGATCTCCAGAGTTTACATTTCAAAAAGGAGGGGAAAAAAAAATACCAAACATTCAACGCTGAGTGCAAAAACAAGGAGCAAAGTGAGCATTTAGCCCAGCAGTTAGGACACACGCATGCCCCAGCAGAGAACCTGAATCTGAACCGTGGCTCAGGCTCTGGCTAATGCGGACCCTGAGAGGCAACCGTGAAGGCTCAGGTAACTGGGTTCATGCCACCCACAGGGGAGAACTGGGCTGAGTTCCCAGGTTCCAGCGTCAGCGTGGCCCCTTCCCGTTCAATCGCCACTGTAAGCATTTGAAGAGTAAAACAGGGGATGGGCGCTCTATCTCTTTCTCTCTCTGTCTCTCCACCTCTCCAATAAATAACATTTTTTGAAAAAACTACAACTGCCCCCAAATCAAAGAGAAAATCGTAAGTCATGCAAACTCGTAGGCCTGTTTCTTCAGGGAGGCGTACGCACTGGGATCCTGGCACAGAGCACGGACACACACCACGTCTACATCAAAGCACCCTAATGATGGATGAAGCGTTCTACACCAACAACGAAACTGCTTAACAGAACGTTCGATCCAAATTTTCATAGGATGACTCATGCCTACTAAGAGCTGGGCCTCCTCCCATCTCTTCCGTGGCTGCCAGGTCTCAAATCCTTCCAGCCAAGTCCACAAGAACAAACATGTCACAGAAGGAATGCCGTGGCTCTCGGACGAGTCGGAGGCTCCCCTCCCCCCCGAGGCAAAACCACAGCAGTCTGGGTGCTCTAAGTGCTGGCTCCAAAAGTGGGTGCCAGCAGCCAGAGGCATTCTAGACGGGGAGCCACACACGCTCATCTCAGGCAGCCCCTGAGACGCAACTCCACGGTTACCTTAGCTGTGCAAGGAACAGCTTCTCCAGGTTCACGTGAAAGCCCTTCCTACTACACTAGCATCACCAAACCACTGGGCCACCAGAGATTCCTAGAAGCTGCCGTTGCTCTTCTGCTTCTAAACAGGACAAGCAGAACCATGTTGACCCCGAGGCAAAGGCTCAAGGCCACCACGTGGACTGCACATGTCCTGCAAGGACAAGGAAATCCAGCCCAGCCCAGCTCCAAGCCCACGGTCCACTGGAGGGACACCCATTCTGATTCATACACTATGTACAAGCAGTCACCCTAGGGACTATTTTTAAAAAAGCAACCCAGGGGAACATCTGCCAGCTTCCATCGCATAGCAATGCCACCCGAGTGTGCCATATCCACTGCTTCACCCGGACAGCCTGGGGATGCAGGCCCGGGGATGCAGGCCTAGCATCCCTCAGTGCAGGGCGCAGGTTTAAACACTGTTAGTTCAGGAGGTCCAACAGCCAGTGGGGAAGAACTCCTACTGAGGCTGGAGCCGTGTCACCCAGGGCTCCTGTGTGCCATTTAAAGATGATCCTACAAGCTGAAGTGTCTTACACACACCAGTGACTTGACTGGCTTTGTGTTTCTAAAACAAAACAGAACATTCTGGAAGAGACGTGCATTTATAAAGAGTACCAGAGAGGGAGTGGGCTTGTGAGGGGAGGGGGCGAGGGGTACGAGTTCAGCCTCAGAGTGAAGACTTCCACAAAGCAGTGGGTGAGCTGCTCTCTGGTACGTGTTGGTACCAGAATGCAATATGCCCATGCCAGCACTGTGGTGCAGCGGGTTAAGACACCACCTGCAGCGCCAGCATCCCACACGGGCACTGGTTCAAGGCCCAGCTGCTCCCTGCGTGCTCCCTGGGCTCCCTCAGGCGCCCACAAGCACCTGAGAAGATAGGGAATGATGGGCCCCCGCCACGCCCAGCCCACTGTCGAGGCCATGTGGGGAGTGAACCAACGCACGGAAGATCTCTTTCTCTTGGTCTCTGTCATTCTACCTTTCAAATAAACAAAATAAATGATTAAAAAATACAATGTGGTATTCCATCCCTCGTTTTGATTAAAAAAGTAAAATCTGAGAGATGTGACTTTGATCAGTATTCTAGAAGCACGGCACCGGCCACTGGATCTAAGATTTGCAGGTCCAAGGCACAGTTCTGGCCCCGCCCCCAGGGTATCTGTGGTGAGAACAGCTGCCCTGAGAGCAAAGACCGCTCAGGAGAAAGGGGAAGGGGGGAGTCACGGCCCCCCTGTCCTTACCCCACGGTCTGCTCCCATCATCACTGAGAGAGTCTGGTAGATCCAAACATCGCATTCACCAACAGCAGACCCTCAGACTGTGGTGCCCGGATCAGTGCACGGTGAGAAGCTGTAAGGACTGCCTGTTCTCAGCCCCCACCCAGACCAAATGCATCACAAGCCTTGGGGCTGGGACCCCAAAACCAGAGTTTTAACAAGTTCTCCAGGTGACTATAATGCACACTCAAGTTTAAGAACCACGAACAACAATCAGTGGGATTTATTTACAGTTTTTACCATAATTTCTGTTTCTGTTAAAAATTTCCTTGGCATTTCGAAATTGCATTCATCGTGCAGATAAAGCTCCCCTGCCTGGGGTCTCCCTTTTGGATCCCACTCTCCCACAAGGCGGACACCAGTCTTGTCTCCACTAGCCTGACCTTGATCCATAGCCTATACTTACTTATTTTCACTTTACTTGAAAGGTAGAGAGACACGGAGACACACAGAGAGAGACAGAGAGAGTTCTTCCATCTACTGGTTCACTCCCCTAAATGCCTGTGGCAGCCAGGGCTGGGCCAGGCTGAAGCCAAGAGGCTAGAACTTGATCTGGGTCTCTGAAGTGGGCGGCAGAGACTACAGTACCTGAGCCATCATCTGTTGGCTCCTACAGTGCGCATTAGCACTGAGCCAGGTCTCAAACCCAGGCACGCAGATAGGGGACGCAGGTGTCCCAAAAGGCATCTTAACTGTTAGGCCAAATGGCCAGCCCACCACACTGAAATCTGATTATCTGAGGCCGGCACTGCGGCACAGCAGGTTAAGCCACCTGCTTAACCTGGCAGCCCTTCTTACGGACAGCGGTTAGAGTCCCGGCTGCTCCACTTCCAATCCAGCTCCGTGCCAATGTGCCTGGGAAAGCAACAGAGGGTGGCCCAAGTACTTTTAATACTGGGATGGAGTTCCATGCTCAGGCTTGGCCCAGCCCAGCCCCAGCCATTGCTGCCATCCAGGGAATGAACCAGCAGATGGAAGATCTCTCTCTGTCTCTCCTTCCTCTCTCTGTAACTCTGCCTTTCAAATAAATGAATAAATCTTTAAAAAAAAAAAAAGAAAGAAATGAAATCTGATTGTTGTGGCTGTAGCTGACACTACCCTTCACAGCCACAACAGGCGCGGGTTAACTGTTTCTCAGTTAACAGGGCGCTGAACTGAATGCTAAAGTCAAACAGAAGAGCTTGCCTTGTTCCTAACCTGGGTGCCACCCCTTCCACGTGTTCTGTGGGCAGTAAAATTTAAGTTCAACTCCATCACTCCTCACACGCTCGCTGAGATTCAGTGCATGAGTACGTGGACAACTCTCTCATCACTGGGTCTTCCCCTCCCCCAAATCTGTTTTTCGTTTCATTTCAGCCCGGATTTCTGTGGCCTATTTCTCTTAGCCTTACTTGTCTGTAAATTGTCAACGTTTATATGTGAGCTTCGGCAAAATTTAAACACAGAATTGTAGATGCAAACAGCAAAACATCAAAACAGCAGTCACACAGCAGATGACATTATTTATAACTAGTGTCCTGTTGTGTCACAGCCAGAAAGCTTCCTAGCCTTAGTTCAGTCTACTCCTCCCCCAGCGCCCCTCCTACCAAGGGGACATGTGGCCACCGCCCTTCTCCACACCCAAAGATGCCTGTAGACCGAGTCACTGTCAGAACAGTTACCACCAAGCACCTTGCATACCACAGGCAGAAGGAAGTCAAGAGACAAGCGATGTTTAATACTGCTCCAAGGGAAGTGGCGAACACAAAAAGAGACAAGCTTGTTCCCTAAATCAGCACTGAGGCTTTGTCAAAACAATCTGTACCCATCTTTATCTTGCCAAACACGTGCAAATCTGTCTTTAAAAATTATGCTAATTAAATTTTTGCCAGTCCTTTCTAAACTAAGCTGTGTTGTGGAAACACACAGGAGTGCATGTACATGCACACACCCACACACACTCACATACCCCCCACGCAAACACCCACACACATTCACACACACCCCATGCAAACACCCACACACACTCACACACACCCCCACGTGCAAACACACACACATACACCCTGAAACCTAGGAAAATTACTAGCCCTGGATGAGTCAAATGCAGACTCTTAACTTTTATTTCTAAAATTGGATAATGAAAATGCCAAATTCCAACTCTAAGATTCATCTTCCTAAATTTTTTTTTATTTATTTGAAAGCAGAGAGAGAGAGGGAGAGAGAGAGGGACAGCCACACAAAAACACAGAGGCGCCGGCACACCGGGTTCTAGTCCCGGTTGGGGCGCCGGATTCTGTCCCGGTTGCCCCTCTTCCAGGCCAGCTCTCTGCTATGGCCAGGGAGTGCAGTGGAGGATGGCCCAGGTGCTTGGGCCCTGCACCCCATGGGAGACCAGGAAAAGCACCTGGCTCCTGGCTCCTGCCAGGATCAGCGCGGTGCGCCGGCTGCAGCGGCGGCCATTGGAGGGTGAACCAGCGGCAAAAGGAAGACCTTTCTCTCTCTGTCTCTCTCTCTCACTGTCCACTCTGCCTGTCCAAAAAAAAAAAAAAAAAAAAAAAAAAAAAAAAAACACACACAGAGGCTTTCTTCTGTCTCTTGGTTCACTCTCCAGATGCCTACAACAGGCTGGTGCTGAGCCAGATCAAAGCCAAGAACTCAACGTTGGTCTCCCAAATGGACGGTGTGGACACAAGCACTTGAGCCATTACTTGCTGCTTCCCAGGGTGTACATCAGCAAGTAGCTGGAAAAGGAGCTAAGACGCAATGCAGGCACTCCAATCTGGGATGCGGCTGTCCCAAGCGACACCAAACGCCCACCAACTCTGAGACTCATTTTTAAGAGGATAATTTTAATATATGCTCATGGACAGCAAATAATTTGGTACATTCTGGGTCACAGCACATTTTTTTCAATAAATATAATTTACACATGTTGTAACAGTACATACAGATATACAGTTGCACAAGCTTTGACAAATGCATATGGCCACATAACTACCCCGAAACCATGTCAAGCTGTGTCGGCCAACACTGCTGCCCCATGTGGATATGGAGAACTTGAAACGTGGCCACTCCAAAATCAGAGACAATGTCAGTGTAAAAATGCATGCCACACTTTAAAGATTTGGCTCAAAAGCCAAAGCATCTTATTAATAATTTTATACTTACCTTGGCCGGTGCCACGGCTCATTAGGCTAATCCTCCGCCTGCAGCGCCGGCACCCCAGGTTCTAGTCCCGGTCAGGGCGCCAGATTCTGTCCCTGTTGCTCCTCTTCCTGTCCAGCTCTCTGCTGTGGCCCAGGAGGGCAGTGGAGGATGGCCCAAGTCCTTGAGCCCTGCACCCACATGGGAGACCAGGAGGAAGCACCTGGCTCTTGGCTTCGGATTGGCACAGCGCACTGGCTGTAGCGGCAATTTGGGGGGTGAACCAATAGAAAAGGAAGACCTTTCTCTCTGTCGTACTCTCTCTCTTGCTGTCTAACTCTGCCTGTCAAAAAAATTATAAAAAATAAAAAAAATAATTTTATACTGACCTTATAAACTTTAATATTTTATATTTTAGGTTAAGGAAAATATTATAAAATTGATTTTACTTGTGTGTTTTTCCTTTTATATATTTATTTTTAAAAGACTTATTTTATTTGAAAGGCAGAGTTACAGAGAGAGGGAGAGAGAAAATCTCCCATCTGCTGGCTCACTTCCCAGATGGCTGAGACAGTTGGGCGGGGCCAGCCCAAAGCCAAGAGCCAGGAGCTTCATCTGGGTCTCCCAGGTGGGTGGCAGAAATCCAAGAACTGGCGCTCATACAGGATGCCAGTATCACAGGTGGCAGCTTAATCTGTTGTGCCACAACACTGGCCCATTTGTCCTTTTTTAATGTATCGATTAGGGGCCAGCACTGCGGTGCAGTGGGCTAAGCCTCCGCCTGGAGCACCAGCATCCCATATAGGTGCCAGCTTGTGTCCTGGCTGCTCCACTTCCAATCCAGCTCCCTGCTATGGCCTGGGACAGCAGTGGAAGATGGCCCAAGTCCTTGGGCCCCCCTGCACCTGCGTGGGAGACCCAGAAGAAAACTCCTGGTTCCTGACTTCAGATCTGCTCAGCTGCAGCCACTGCAACCATTTGAGGAGTGAAACAGCAGATGGAAGACCTTGCTCTCTGTCTCTCCCTCTCTCTGTTACTCTACCTCTCAAATAAATAAAATCTTTTTATAAATGTTATCTGTTAGAAAATTAAAAGTCTGCATACATGGCTCCAACGCTGTTTTGATTAGATGGTGCTTTACCCCTATGCAGCTGACAACCCTTTCCCCATTCTTAGCTCGTTCCCTACCACCGGCCACCATGGACGGGTTTCTCTCCTCAGGGTCTCCCTTTTAGGACGCTTTAAAAATATCATCTTGCGGTTTATGATTTTCCATGCCCACCTTCCAATGCTTTCATATTTTTAGGCAGTTATTTTTAACTTTGCAAGATCTTAAAAATCCTTGCCTTATAGTTGTCATTTACTAATATCATTTTCCTTAAGGCGTTCCCAAGCTGGGGTTGGGGGCCATCACAGTTGCATTCCAGCAAATGAAAGGAAAGGTTCCTGACTGAATGGCGACCATTGTGCACACACACAGCAGCATCCATTCACAGACCCCCTCGGCAGTTGGGGATCCGGGCCAGAGCTGGGACCCTCCCCGCCTTCCTGGTGTTCAGCCTCGGGGAAGTGGGAGAACGCTCTAACTGTGCTAAGAATAGGCGGTGCAGAAATGGAAAGCCGTGAATTGGCAACATTTCGAGGTGGGGGTGGGGAGACAGGGACAGGCCTTGGCCTTCAATGGGTCTGCTGGTGGGACTCAGGGTCAAGGCCGTGCAGAGACCCTCACCTCGGCCCAGCCCATCCTCGGCTGGCTCCTTCATGTTCTGCTCTTCCTCAATTCCCTTCTCATGAAACCAAAGTCAATCCCAGCTTCAACAGTCGCTCACATTTCCTGCTGCCTTGCTCTTTTTTTAAATGCTTATTCATTTGTTTTTGCTCACTTAAAAGACACTGCAATAAGAGAGACAGGGAGGCAGAGGCAGGCAAGGAGATCTTCAGTCTGCTGGTTCACTCCCCCAGTGCCTGCAATGCCCGGTCTGGGCCAGACCAACATGACGAGTCCAGATTTGAATCCAGGTCTCACACCTGGGTGGCAGGGGCTCAAGCAGCTCAGCCATCATCTGGTGCCTCCCAGGTACATTCACAAGAAGCGGGATCTGCAAGTGGAGGCAGGACTCCGTCCCAGGCCCTCCGCTACGGGATGCAAGCTGTGGCTTAACCCGCTGAGCCACACGCCCACCTGTTCATCCGCTCCTCGCTCAATCTTCATACAGTATATGAGTGTATGATCCTTTCCGATCTTCCAGAACATTCGAAAACCACTGCAAGCCACCTCCTGTGTTCTGCTGGGTTAGTATGGGAGCTCGATGCTGGTCTGTCTGTTTCTGAGCCCTTGGGATCCCAGACCCTGGACCCTGAGCAAGTCCCCCGGTCACCCTGCCTCTGCCCCTTCCCTGCACAGTGCCCTGGAGAAGAGAGCAAAGCTTCTCGAGTCTGAACGTTTGGCCGCCTGCCCGCTAAGGAATGGGGTAAACTCTTTGCTCTGTGGTTTTGTGTCTGAGCCCTCTGCACCCTTCCTCCCAAGACAGGTCTGGGGGAATCTCTCCCCAGCAGGGGCGCAGTCTCCCAGGGCAGAACGGTGCCAGCGGGAGGCCAGCTGTGGGCCTCGCATGGTTTCCAGCGACAGCCCTGAGAGTGCAGGACACTGACACTCATCTCACCAGACCTGTGCTGAGCCCCAGCAGGAGCCTGGCTGGGCACTGCCACTCCACCTGCAGGGGGCGCTGGAAGGGGAAGATCCCGCTTCCCAGCAATGCCCTGGGACAGGGTTGCTCATTCGGGGGCTTCCCTGACCACCAGGCAGGACTGCCAGGCTGTGGGAGGGTTTGCAGATCAGACACTGTGCTGGTAGATACAGATGCTACGGAGAAAAAATACAGCGCACCTTGCTATGGCACCAGCTCTGGTCCACTGTGGGGAGGAGGGAGTCAGACAGTCACTTACATACATACATACATGATCATTACATGCACACGATTCTGACATGTAATCATGTTGGAAACAAGTCTATGTCTGGAATTTTAGAATCAAATAAAAACACTCTCCCCAGAGGGGTACTGCCAATGCTAGAGGAAGGAGTTGGTTTCCTCAATTACAGAAAAAAATAAGAAACCATTCAGTAAGCATCCCACAGGTATCATCTCCAATAGTTACAAAGACTCTGCAAGTTCTCTATTTTATAGATGAAGCAAATGAAATCAGTGTGTAGGGGTGGGCATTTGACTCACTGGTTAGCACGTCCACATCCCATGGGAGAGGCATTCGACTTACTGGTTAGGATGTCCACATTCCGCATCAGGGTACCTGGGCCCCTGCCACTCATGTGGGAGACCTGGATCGGTTTCCTCGCTCCCAGCTTTGGCCCAGTCTGGCTCTGGCTGTTGCAGGCATTTGGGGAGTAAACCAGGGATGAAAGCACTCGCTCTCTTCCTCTCTCTCTCTCTCTCTCTCTCTCTGTGTGTGTGTGTGTGTGTGTGTGTGTGTCTGCCTCTCAAGTAAATAAATAAAAATGTTTAGCAAATGGATTTATGGCTGCCAGAAGCAGCAGGCCGCAGGGCGTGGAACCTGATAAGCACTCAACTGGTAGGCATAGGCGTATTAAGTTAATTTTTTTAAAAAAGATTTATTTACTTATTAGAGTAAGTTACAGAGAGAGAGAGGGACAGAGAGAGACAGATCTTCCATCCTGGTTCACTCTGCAAATGGCAGCAATGGCTGGGACCGGGCCAGGCCGAAGCCAGGAGCCTGAACTCCATCCGGGTCTCCCATGTGGGTGCACTCGGGAGATGCCATCACCCACTGCCTTCCCAGGCACACCAGCAGGGAGCTGGACGGGACAGGGAGCAGCTGGGACTTGAACTGGTGCTCAAATGGGATGCAAGCATCACAGGAGGTGGCTTACCTCGCTGGGGCACAGTGCCAGATGCTCAATTAATGTTATAAAAAATAGAAAAATACAGAAGACGACATTTTCTGCCAGAGAATTAGGCAAGGACTACAGGTTGCGTGTATGTGGTACTGCATGAAGCACTCCCAGACCCGGCCCAAAGGATGGGCCTTGACATCAGAGCCCTGAGCTTCATACGCGTGGTAACGCTATGCACGGTTTCCGTTTCAGTCTCGCTGAAACGTAAGGAAGCAGGTGGCACCATCACGCAGCCCTGTGTGCCACATGTGCCCCTGAGTGTCACTCTGAACATGTGCTCCCCTCAGAGGAGCACGGTTTTGATCTGGAATTGGGTCAGCTCTCCCAGGAATCTTTTCCAGGGAGGAGGTGGGCGGTCAACCTTCTCAGAGGCAAAGGCGCAAAGAGGTTAAGGGTGCGGGTTCAGGGCCAGACCCTTTGGGCTGTGCCGTCTAAGTGTGAATCCAGGGTTGTGGGGTGACAACGAGAGATGAGAGAGAGTCATCTAACTGTGCAGGCATGGGCTCCTTCTGTACAAGGACAAAAACAGAAACTTAACCGATCAGGCAGCTGAGAGGATTAAACAAACTAAAGCGGGAACGTGTGCCCTACAGAACCCAGCACATAGGGAGTGCTCAGTAAATGCAAAGGAGAACATAGCTCCTGACTTCACCCCTGCGGATCAGTCCAGGTCCACCGTCCCTGCTGGGCGGTGTGGACAGTCTGGGGTCTCCTGCACTTGCAGGGAAGTAGAAACCGCTTCTGGCCGGCACAGCAGCTCAATAGGCTAATCCTCCGCCTGCGGTGCCGGCACACCAAGTTCTAGTCCCGGTTGCCCCTCTTCCAGGCCAGCTCTCTGCTGTGGCCCGGGAGTGCAGTGGAGGATGGCCCAAGCACTTGGGCCCTGCACCTGCATGGGAGACCAGGAGGAAGCACCTGGCTCCTGCCTTCGGATCAGCGCGGTGCGCTGGCCGCAGCGCGCCAGCTGCGGTGGCCACTGGAGGGTGAACCAATGGCAAAAGGAAAACCTTTCTCTCTGTCTCTCTCCCTCTCTCACTGTCCACTCTGTCAAAAAAGAAAGAAAGAAAGAAAGAAAGAAAGAAAGAAAGAAAGAAAGAGAGAGAGAGAGAGAGAGAGAGAGAGAGAGAGAGAGAGAGAGAGAGAGAGAGAGAAGAAAGAAAGAAAGAAAGAAAGAAAGAAAGAAAGAAAGAAAGAAAGAAAGAAAGAAAGAAAGAAAGAAAGAAAGAAAGAAAGAAAGAAAGAAAGAAAGAAAGAAACCGCTTCTACGTCTTTCTGCTCGGCCCACCAGAACTGCTGACTCAGGTCACCTGAAACAGACTGACTCAGCAGAACCTAAGAATGGAAGCCAGGGCAACAGTGAAAAACCCAAGAGTGAGTCACGGCAAGCGCTCAATGTAAGCTTATTAAATGGAAATGGAGAGACAAATATTTGGAAAAAGGTCTTTAGAAACTGATAAGACTTCAACAAGTTGAGGTTCTTTGAGGTCAGATGAGCGTTCCCTGCCTCTTTTATGTTCATTCATTCATGCGTGTTGGTGTGTGTGCGTTTAAATCTACGCCTCTGCTTCGATCAGTGCAAAAAAATTCATGGTTTCTTCTGCTTCTACTGGAAATCTGACTCACAAAAAAGTGACCAAAAGTAATTTAATCAAGGTTAATTTTAGATTATGTTTTTAAAAAATATTTATTTGAACAGTGGGAGAGGGAGAAGAACATATTTCCAATCTGCAGGTTCGCTTCTCAAATGCATGCAAAAGCCAGGACTGGGCCAGGGCAAAGCCAGCAGCCAAAAACTCAACCCAAGTCCCCTACATGGGTGGCAGGGATCAAACTAATTGAGCCATCACCCGCTGCCTCCCAGGGTGCACATTTGCCGGAAGGCGGAATCAGGGGCAGAGCTGGGGACTTGAACCCAGAAACTTCAATATGGGCTATGAGTGTCCCAAGCGGCGTATTCACTGTTGCATCAAACACCCACTTTTTTTAAGTACACATGAACCCAACCTCTGGGAAACCGAGTTCACGCCTCCTCTCTTCCTGAGACTCACCGAATTTGACCTGGACATGACATCCCATTGCTCCAGGTCAGACCAGACACCATGTGGCTATCATTACACCTGCCGAGAACTCGCCCTTAGAGAAGGTTTTTTGTGTTGTTGTTGTTGTGTTTTTTTTTTTTGGCTTAGTCTTTGCAAATTAAAGCCCTCAGTCCCTCCCAGTCTGTATTCATCCTCAGAATCGCACATCTGCCAACAGATAAAGGAACGACAGCCCACCTCCACTCAAACAGACCCACTATTGCAGAGAAGGCAGTGACCAGACAGGACCCCTGGGGAGCTATGACTCAGTGACTCCCCAAATGATGTCATGACCCCATCAGGAGGAAAGACGTTGTCGCTCCCCCTCTTCGTGGAGGAACGACACAGGACCCTGCGCTGTTCTTTCGTCTGCTTGGCCCTCCCCGGGTTTGCTGCTGGTTCTTCCCGGGTTGGCTACTGTCCCTTCCACCTCCGTGGAAGGGCGGTTCCCCCTGGCCACTTTCCCCACTTCCGCAGGGGAGCAGCACACCGCCGGCCGGCTCTCTCGGGGGCTGCACAGGTGTTCCCCTTAGATGTTCCCTTTAGATGTTCCTGGTGCATGCCGTCTCTCTCCTCCTTTATAGTCCTCCTCCGCCAATCCGTGCTCGGCTGCCCACACGCCGAGTACGCTGCTCTCCTCCAATCAGGAGCAGGTCCTACAGTTTATTGGCTGAACTGGAGGCAGCTGTGTAGAAACTGTTTTCTTCTCTCCCAGCGCCATATTGTGGGAGAGCAGATGCATAGAATAAGTCTTAATTCCAGTAACTTAGTCTAAGTCCGGGCTGCTCCCCACAGATCCCCCTTTCTTTTTATTTTTTGGCGTTGATACACGCCTGTCTTCGGTGTCCCGTGGCACACACTCTGCTCTGCTTGCTAGAGTTGCCCGCAGGTTCTTACAAGTCCTATCAATCAGGCAAACCGAATCCGGGTCCTCTCTTCGCCATGTTGTGAGGAGGTTTTTAGGCGCTGATGCGTGCCTGTGTTCGGTGACCTGCGGCTCATACTCTGGTCGAGCCGCCTGCTGGTGCTTACCGCCTTACTAATCAGGCAGACCGAATCCAAGCCTTCTCATTGCCATATTGTGGGGAGGCCTATTGGTGTTGATTCGTGCCTATCTTCGGTGACCTGCAGCTCATACTCTGGTCGAGCTGCCTGCTGGTGCTTACCGCCTTACTAATCAGGCAGACCGAATCCAAGCTCTCTCATTGCTGTGTTGTGGGGAGGCCTTATTGATGTTAATTCGTGCCTGTCTTCGGTGACCTGCGGCGCATAAGCTGCTAGCCGCCCGCAGGTGCTCACCGCCTTCCTAATCAGGCAGACCGAATCCAAGCTCTCTCATTGCCATGCTGTGGGGAGGCCTTACTTCTCTATTTCTCTATCTCCGGGCATTCCTATCTCTCCCATTTTACTTCTATCTTCCAGCATTCCTATTTCTCTCATTTTACTTCTAAACTTCTGTTTCTCTTATCCCCGCGGCTTCCCGGCGCCTGCCCCGAGGCTGCTTCTCGGCGGCTTCCCGGCTGAGCCGCTTCAGCCCGCTTCTCTCATCTGCGCGGCTTCGCGGCTCTGCGCGGCTCGGCTTCGCGCACACACTCCGCGGTCTCGCACTAGCCCAGCGTTCCCTATCTACTTGTGCCCCGCACGCTCTCTCTGCGCACGGCAGCCTCCGCGAGTCACACAGCGTAGCTTACGTCTCCGCCACTAGCATTCAATCCAAGTTCCCCGGGCTAACCTGGCGAATTCAACCCAGCTCACGTCTCCGCCCCACGATTTGGCTTCCCGTCCTTTGCTCCCTGGGCTAATCAGATGGATCCCAACCGGGCTTACGTTTCCGCTTCTGGTTTTAACTTTTCGCCCCCTATTCCCGGGCTAACTTGAGAATCCCAAAGTGGCTTTCGTCTCCGCCTCGGCCTGCCCCCGCAGCTTCAATTTCCCTAACATTTTTCTCTACCCGGTATGTTTCCCCAAGCTTTCCTCCAACAATACTCCTCCCTCATTTCTCCTGGCTTCTCCCCACAGTCCGTATCTGAGTCTGTTTGTTCTAGCTTTCACTTTCGCTTTCGCCCTTAGAGATTTCTCCCAGCTTCCCCCCGTAGTCCGTATCTGAGTCTATGCCTAGGCTTTCAATAGCTTCTTCCGGCACCTTTTTCGTCCGGCTTTTCCCTAGGCTGTTTGCTAGTCTCTCTCTCTGGTATTTTCCCATTTCTTCCCGTTTCTTCCCTCCTAAGTTTCCTATCCGAGTCACGGCACCATTATGTTGCTCCCCCTCTTCATGGAGGAACGACACTGAACCCTGCCTAGGCTTCATATCCGAGTCACGGCACCATTATGTCGCTCCCCCTCTTCGTGGAGGAACGACACAGGACCCTGCGCTGTTCTTTCGTCTGCTCGGCCCTCCCCGGGTTTGCTGCTGGTTCTTCCCGGGTTGGCTACTGTCCCTTCCACCTCCGTGGAAGGGCGGTTCCCCCTGGCCACTTTCCCCACTTCCGCAGGGGAGCAGCACACCGCCGGCCGGCTCTCTCGGGGGCTGCACAGGTGTTCCCCTTAGATGTTCCCTTTAGATGTTCCTGGTGCATGCCGTCTCTCTCCTCCTTTATAGTCCTCCTCCGCCAATCCGTGCTCGGCTGCCCACACGCCGAGTACGCTGCTCTCCTCCAATCAGGAGCAGGTCCTACAGTTTATTGGCTGAACTGGAGGCAGCTGTGTAGAAACTGTTTTCTTCTCTCCCAGCGCCATATTGTGGGAGAGCAGATGCATAGAATAAGTCTTAATTCCAGTAACTTAGTCTAAGTCCGGGCTGCTCCCCACAGACGTAAGCAGCCTGGAATGCGGGGCCAAGATGAGCAAGGGCTTGGCCAGCAACCGAGGGCCCAGTGGGCATGGAGAGCAAGGAAGAGCCAAGCCACAGGGCTGGAAGGGCCGGGGCTAGAGATGACACGTGTGCACAGGGGACAAGGACAGCGACCCCGCCAACAGAACTGATGTACACAGACGCCAAGACGGACGCAAGCCCCACAGGGAAACCTGGCAGAAAGCAAAGAGAGGCCTTCGCGACGCATTGTCACTGGGCCTCAGCAAGCTCACTTCTCTCCTGCTCGGGGGACAATAGGCAAAATCTGCCCACCACGCCGTACAATCCCACCCCAGCCCCCACCAAAGAATCCGCACCCTCTTCTATTGCAAAGCTCCCCCCTGGACTGCTTCCTTAGCTCCCGCTTATTTGGGGAAGAGGTGCAGAAACCAACCCTCGACTCTGCTTCATCCTCTCCCTTTCTGGTTCAGACAGCCCTCGAGTACGCCCATACTCACTCCTCCCATTCACTCCTCAACCCTGTGCAGCCTGGCTCCTGTCCCATCACCCCACTGAGCCCATTCTCATTCAAGTCAACCAATCGTGTTCACGCTGTCCAGTCAATGGAAGCTTTGTTTTAAACCTGTCAAGTAATTCAGCGTACTCTGAATTGCCAGGAAGAATGAACTGAAAAAGGAACACCACCATCCTGTGGAAGTGTCTAGGCTAAGAGGCTGAACACCAAGCTCCTTAACAGGTGGATGGCCTTCTACGGCCTCACGGACCCTAGGGACATCATCGTGTGTGATCTCCCTTCTTCCACACCCTCTACCCAAGCCTCACCTCTCTTCACTTCGCTAACTCCCACTCCTCCATCAACACTCAGATCAGCAGACAACTCCCCCAGGTCTTTCGTGTTATCTCCATCCTGACCCCAGCCCAGGTTGCAAGGGATCTTTCGCTTGTCCATGAATTAGCTGCTGTTGCACTGATCACTCTGTCCTACTTCTGTCCATCGCACCAAACAGGCTCCATGTTTCCCACGGACAGAAGCATCTTAGATACCCACCTGACCAGAGAGAAGCAACCACCCCTACAGTTGTCCTTCTGTCCTCAAGAGGGGTCCTTTTGAGCCCTGTATAGTATGGCTACAGAATATTCTGGAAGTACCTCCTCTTGCCACACTGTTGGCTAAAACTTGGGGGGGAGGCGATGCCCCCTGTGTTGCCATGGTAACCAACAGTCTCAGAACACAGACTTCTGACAGTTGGACTTTCAGCCACTGCAGCACAGCGCCTGCAGGATCTCTACCGTCCTCTGGTTCAGGAGTTGGTGGCACCTCGTCCGTCCATGCGGAGAACCCCCAGGGCAAGAGCGTGACGGTCTGGGTGTGTGTACATGATGTGCCTATGCAAGTGTGTGTTCTTCCATCCTCTCAAGCTTCTGGGGCACCTCAGGAAAGCTGGACTGAAATAACAATGTCATCAGGAAAGATGGGCGTATGAACGGCTATAACCTATCTGGAAAGCAATTTGGTGCTGTCACAGGCTTTTAATACACTTGTGATATTTGTTCTGTTCTCCCTACAGGAAAGTACAGGAAAACAAATAAGAGACACAGCAGATTTACAACAGATGGCCATTAATAAATAGTAATGGTCTTAATCATACAGTGATCATTAATAGGTAATCAATGAATAGTCATGAATAAGAAGTAAGATTAAATTAATAAATTAATAATGAATAAGAAAGTAAATTAAAAAGTACAGAATGGCTATGAATGTTTACTGTAGGCTGTGGCATAAAATTTAATAATCTGAGTTTTCACTGATGTTATGCCTACATATTTAAGGATGTGGGAATATATGTATAAATGTATACTATACACGGTTACATACTTGTATATATAAAGAAAAAAGATTATAAGGAAGTCAATCCAACTTTTAATAATGACTATCATTCTCTCTGGATGCTGAAATCATAGATGTATTTATTTCCACCTTGGTACCTTTCCGTATTTTCCAAATCTTACACAACATTCATCTTTTTCTTTTATGATACAGGTTCCTCCAACTGTAATAAGACGGATGGTGAGCGGAACCGGGTGGAGAGGCCTAGCAGACAGGGTTCTTCTGTAAGACAGAGGAATACCTTTCCCGACCCCCATCGGAGAGGGCAAAAACAGGATGAACTTCTATCTGGGTAGTGCCACACGGAATAAAGAATGGATAACGGTATTGCTTAAGTGCTATCACTCTCTTCTTCTCCCCCATACCTCCTGTTTGTTTTTTTTTTCTTTTGAAGATTCAGAGTCACGGGAAACCTTGGATCTCCGCCCTTGAACTCCATGGCGAACTCCCAACACTGCAGCGACTACAGCGACACAGAGGACTGCATTTCTGACCGCACGTCCAACCTGAGCCTCTCCATAGGCTACTTCCCTTGTGAGCACAGCTTCTACTCGGACACGCCCTCCTACGCTGACTCGTCTTCTGTGGATTCCTCAGTCCACCTGCTGCCTCCTATTCAAGGGACATGGCAGACGGAAAGCACAAGGAGACGCGTGCTGCGCCGAGACCAAGTGAAGGACAGCCCTGAGCAGTTCTGTAAACTGAGCATCGCTCTGGCCTGGGACATTGATGTGGACTCTGACTGTGAAGACACAAGAACAAACTGGGCTCGAAGCGGTGACCAGCAGTGGACAGACAAGTACCCAGCAGAGAGCACAAAACGGACTCTCAGCAAACTGGGTGATCTAATGCAGAAGCTGGAGACGTTCCTAGAAAACAAGAAAAATGATGAAGAGAACGACTCCGTGTCCCCTGCTTCTACAGAGGAGGAAGACTCCCGGCTGTCCAGCACCTCCCCTCCACATCTGGCTCAGGTCGGTCCTCAAGAACGTGACACCGGTCGAGACTCGCTCAGGCTCAGGTCACCAGAAGATGTCATTCAGTCCCCAGACATCCCTCGAAGGCTTACGGAAGATGAATCTGCTGAGATGAGCGTGCAGATCTTCCCAGGGAGAAGGAGGGATGGGCCTGGTGCGGACAGGTGCACCGCATGGGGCCTTCTCACCTACTGTGCGGCGAGGCTGGTTCCTTGGGCACCTGACATGGCGAGCAGTGGGAGAGAGACAACAGCAAGGCAGGGAGCCAGGGTGCAGCTGGAGGGAAAATAGTGAGGTATGCAGACGGAGAGAGGAGGGCAGGTCAGAGAGAAGGGCTAACAATTGTAGCAAGAATGATGCGTGCAGGCATTAATGACTGTTGACACTTCGCCTGTGCAGTTGGGCTACGTGGGTAAAATGGTTTGAGAAAGCCCAGACTCCACTGCTGTCGACATTACGCCTAACCGATCCATCCTTTGCCTTCCTAGCAGATGACAGCCCAGGCAACTGGCAGCCAAAGGACAAATGTGTCGCTGACCTCCTTTATCTCACTGGAGAAGCTGGAGAAGGAGGACCCGCGAGGCAAGGCCACTCCTCCCAACACCCACACCATCTTCTGCCTGAACTTTGGGAGATTCTTCCGCTGGCTGAGGAAGCAGGTCCTCTCCCCTCTCCGGAGGCGAGACCAGCCCGAGAAGGCCCCTGAGGCCCCCCGGCAGAAGGC
Source organism: Oryctolagus cuniculus (assembly GCF_964237555.1). Taxonomy (NCBI): domain Eukaryota; kingdom Metazoa; phylum Chordata; class Mammalia; order Lagomorpha; family Leporidae; genus Oryctolagus; species Oryctolagus cuniculus. The sequence goes on along the minus strand of NC_091440.1, from coordinate 124,739,460 downwards.
ACCAAGGAAAAGACACTGTCGCAGAAGCAAGAGGATCCAACCCCAAGAATCTCTCGAGGAAGGACCCTGCGTACCCTCAAGTGTTTTGTTAGCTCCTGTTCCACAGTCCCTATAGGTTCGCTTCTCCCCAGTAAGCAGAATAAATTTTCTCATCACTCACACCTCTCACAGCAGCACCATCCCAGCTCCCCGATCAAAGGCTGAAAGGTACTCTTAGGTCACTGCAGGCAGCATTATTTATGCTCCCCAAGCTGAAGGCATTCTGCTGCTACCCTCTCCCTGCTTGCCACATTTCACCCTCTTGTTTTACGTACCATAAACTCAAGACCCCCGTTTCAGAAGGCAGCAGTACAACGTATGAGATTCCCACTGTGGTAGGGTTTTAGTTGAACGTCTGTGGCCTGAGCAAGTAGCAGCGGGCACTGGGTCACTCGCAAGCTCGTTTCCATTGCTGGTGTTTGAGGAACTCAGTCCTGGGGAGCCACCCTGGTGGTAGCACATTGGTCGGCTCTAGCATGTTGGCAGTAACCAGTGGCCCACTTAGGAGGAATGTGAGGGTTGGAAATGCTATGTAACTACTCCAAGCCTCCTTGATAAGATGGGAGAAACAATGATACACACCTCATGGGGCTGTTGTGAGAACTAACCAGATAACGCAAGCACTTGGCAGTTATCATTGCCCTTGTCCCTGTGAGTCATCCTCCTGAGGATGTCCCCACAAGACTTGACTCCTGGGATGTCCAGAAGTCAGAGTCTGAGTCAATTCTCACTGCAATATTTTTTCCAACAGAAGCAAAGTATTTACCAAAAGTTAAGGTTTTCAGCAGACCTGGACCTAACCAAGTGCTTTCCCAACCCATCCCACCGCACCCGCTGAATTCCTCCGTAACTGTCATGAGCTTGACTTCCTTGGGGAAGGCCATCCTCAACTTTTTTTTTTTGGACAGTGAGAGAGAGAGACAGAGAGAAAGGTCTTCCTTTTTCCATTGGTTCACCCCCTAATGGCCGCTGCGGCCGGCGCACTGAGCTGATCTGAAGCCAGGAGCCAGGTGCTTCTCCTGGTCTCCCATGCGGGTGCATGGCCCAAGGACTTGGGCCATCCTCCACTGACTTTCCGGGCCACAGCAGAGAGCTGGCCTGGAAGAGGAGCAACCGGGACAGAATCCAGCGCCCGGACCGGGACTAGAACCTGGGTGCTGGTGCTGCAGGCAGAGGATTAGCCTAGTGATCCGGGGTGCTGGCCCATCCGCTCCCTGTTATCAGGGGCGACTCCCCTCGTCAGTGCCACAGTCACCTCCTCACGCACCCACAGGCTGAGTCCTGGTCTCCAACCCCAGCTTGGACTGCCATCGAGTTCACACGGAAAACCACGTGATTCCAGTCTCCAATTCCTTCCTTCCCTCAACTGCAACTTCCTATTCCCTGCCTTCCAACTCGTCCTTCCTTCTTTCCACAAATACTTAGCACATAAGAGTGACAGATAATTTTCTAGCTTCCCAAAAGGAACAAAATAATCTTTGGATTCAAGTGGTTTCTTACTTAAGAGGTAAAGCCATAGAAACATACAGTTACAAAGGGTGATGAGTTTGTAAAATGGACTAAAAGAATAGGGGAGGGCACTTGGCACTTAGGTTAAGATGTCCGTATCAGAGTGACTGGGTTCCAGTCCTAGCTCCAGCTTCCAATTTCAGCTTCCTTGTAAGGGAGACCCTGGGAGGCAGTAGGTGATGGCCCATGTAACTGGGTTCCTGTCACCTACGTGGGAGACCCTGACTGGCTTCCTGGCTTCCCAGCTTCAGCCTGGCCTACCCTTGGTCATTGTGGGCCAAGTTTACTTGGAGAGTAAACCAGCAGATGGCACCTCGCTCATACACTCTCTGTCTCTCCCTTTGCCTGTCAAATTATGAGATAAAAATGGGCCGGCGCCGTGGCTCACTAGGCTAATCCTCCGCCTTGCGGCGCCGGCACACCGGGTTCTAGTCCCGGTCGGGGCGCCGGATTCTGTCCCGGTTGCCCCTCTTCCAGGCCAGCTCTCTGCTGTGGCCAGGGAGTGCAGTGGAGGATGGCCCAAGTGCTTGGGCCCTGCACCCCATGGGAGACCAGGATAAGTACCTGGCTCCTGCCATCGGATCAGCGCGGTGCGCCGGCTGCAGCGCGCCGGCCGCGGCGGCCATTGGAGGGTGAACCAACGGCAAAGGAAGACCTTTCTCTCTGTCTCTCTCTCTCACTGTCCACTCTGCCTGTCAAAAAAAAAAAAATTATGAGATAAAAATGAAAGAAAGAAAAATCAATTCAGCATGGTACAGGAGGGACTGAGTTTCAAAGGTTCCATATATGGGACCCTGGCGTCACAAGTGTGATTAGTCCAAGGTGGACGACTTCGAGCTGGTGGACAGTGGTGTGGAATGGAGTTGTGAGGTCTTGGTCGGATACTAAGATGGGGCGGGGGGCGGGGGGGGGGGGCGGTGGATAAGACAGCCTAGCGGTAGACAAGAGATCCAGCACAGGGCCTTTGGGTCATGCAAACATGCTCAAGGTCACATGCTGAGACTCTTCACACCCACATGTCTCACTCTGTCCATCCTCCTGAGAGTGCTCTTCCAGGCCGCTCACCCGCTCAAATGCCCTGCTCCACCTCTGCTTGCTCTCCGGCTTCACCGAGACATGCAGTCCCGTCAGCACACCTGCTACCTGGCTTTGATGCACTTCCCTATTCCTCCTTCCCAAAGTGTGGCCTGTCCACCACACCTAATGCCACTCACAGTGTACACAGGCATCTGCTCCCAAAGCGTTACAACATTTCTTCATTTATCTCATGTGAAAGGCAGGGGACAGAGAGAAACAGATCTCCTGTCTGCTACTTCACTCCCCTGATGTCTACAATAGCCAGAGCTGTACCAGGCCAAAGCCAGAAGCCAGGAACTCAGTCCAGGTCTCCCACATGAATGGCAGGGACCCACATAGTTAAGCAAGCACCTGCTGCCTCCCAAGGTGGGTGTGATCAGGAAGGTGGAATCAGGAGTGGTGCTAGGATTCAAACCAAGGCACACACTAACCACTGTACTACACGCTTGTCCCAGCCAGATCGCTTAATCAATACTCATCAAATTCTCCAAGGGAGCACTCTTCCTTCTTGTTAGGGTCAACACACAAAGTCTTAGGGATTTCCTTCTCCCTTCCCCAACTGCTGGGGCAAACGACCTCAAAGAGCCTGCCCTGGTGTTCCAGTGAGGCCAACACTAATCCCTGCACGTAATGCTGGCCACAGCCTTCCTTAATGTGTCCCCCAATCCCTGCCCTGCTACCCCACAGCAAGCCCTGCACTTTTCAGCTCTCTACATCCACTTTACCCACAGGCTGTGCAAGCACTTGAGGGCAAGCACCAGGGCTTCGGACTTTGTTACTGCAAAATCAGCACAGCAACCCTGACTCTGCACGCGTCTCTGATGCTTTCAATCCGTCCTACTGCCCTGAATTTTCCCTATACAATTTTTAGAAAGAGAAACACAACAGTGGAAAGGGTTGCTATTCTTTAAGATTAACGGTGGTGGGGGAGACAAGGAGAAGAGAAAGTGGCCATCGGCAGAAGGGCCCAGTGAGTGGTGACCAGAGGAATTTAGAAACTAAGTTGAAAATTAAATTTAAGAACTATGCATGGAATCTTAAGGTGGCTTTAGACACTACCATAGTTCTAAAAGAGAAAAGCCATCTCCTGCCCTCCAGGGATTTGCAGAGTCTTGCTGTGAGTTTAATTCTTCCTCTAGTCGTTAAGTCAAGCTCCAAGAAAAACTCAACCAAAACGAACTGCTATAAAAGACCAAAAGACTGTGCACACTGAATAAAGCGACTGTAAATCAGCAAGATTTGTGACATATCTCTGCTTATTTTTCAGTGTTGTAGAAACCTGCTTGACAGGTAGAAACCTGTCCCTAAGGTTCAAGCAATGCACTTTGCAAGACTTTAAAATAAAATAAGCTTTAAATACCTTTTGGAGTTAAGTGTCAAGCCACATATCAGAAAGCAAGATAAAGGTTTTAAAAACAGGAAATATTTCAGTACCTCCTCGCTCATTATGTCAACCGTGTTAGGAAGCTATTAGTTGCACGTTCAACTACAACCAGCTCCTGGGGCTGCCACTGTGGCACTGCCAGTCCATATGAGCACCAGGTCCTGTCCTGGCTGCACCGCTTCTGATCCACCTCCCTGCTCACGCAGCTGGGAGAAGCAGCAGATGATTACCCAAGTACCTCTGCCCCTCTCACCCGTGTGGGATGGAGTTCTAGGCTCCTGGCTTTGGCCTGGCCCAGCCCTGGTTGTTGTAGCCAGTTATGGAGAACTAGCAAAAGGAAGATCTCTCTGTCACTCCAGTGCACATGTACTCAGTAACTTGGCCTTTCAAGTATGCAAAACAGATCCTTAAAAAAAAAAAAAAGGAAGGAAGGCAGGGAGGGAGGGAGAGAGGGAGGAAAAAAACAGGCCCTTTGCTAGCAGAGGGTAGGGCTGGGGGAGATCCACTGTATCCCAGGAACTAGGAGAAAATTGGAGATGGCCATGGAAAAATATTTGCTTTTTTGTAACCTCTCATACAATTGTGATTGCCATAGACAAATTCATCTAAATAATCACGAAGTGCTGGGATCTGTCATCTGATAACTGAAAACTCAAATCATTTCCAAGTGAGCTGCTCAGCACTGAGGTCCCTCAAGCCCAATTACTTGAACCAGCCAGATATTAACTTGATTATCCATATTCTAAAACCCAAACTGTATCATAATAGGGGCCAAAAAATAGTGCGAGAATGTATCAAGCAAATGGAGGGGCACTCAGCTATCTCCACACACGGCACTGGGAGAAGCTGGCGTAAGTAAATGCGTCCTAGACCACCGATACCATGCCACCTTCTCATCAGCAGAATCCCAATAGAGAAAAAAGGGTGTGACCGCACCATGCCAACAGAACAGGAGCAACATCTTTCCTTCCAGGCTTAAAGGCTGGACTCTCTCAATGCATGATTCAAGAGGATGCAGGGGCCCAACTGAGCTGGCTGCAAGAACAAAACAATGCAAAGAAAAAAGAAGCAAATGATAAATGAATGCTTGGCAAGTGGCGAGGTCCTTGCTTCAACATTAAAGACTTCTGTTTACTTTCCAAGGACAGTTCATCGCTTCAAACCTGCAAGTCCTCTCATTCTTAACTGCAAGTGAGGGAACTCACATAGCCAGCAGGACAATCTCTAATTTCAAGATGGATGGCTGTGCTATGCTGCATTGCCTGGAGTCAATCTTTCCCTGAACATCTACTCCCCTATATCCCAACAAACAGAACAATGCTCTACTGTCAGACTTGAAATAAGATTCTCATCAGATAACACTCACTGAGTGAGCCAGTCACAGCAGAGTGGGTACAAAGCCTTAGGATGAATTCCCACAATGATTACTAGCCAAGATCAAAAATTCCCCCTCCTAGACAATTTCCGCTTTATCCCACCTTTCAAAGGAGTTCCTTTGTTCTAATACCCATTTGATTTCAATATAATATGCTTTATAAGGAACTACTTCCAAGGCATTTTCAAGTGGGAAGGTAAATGAATCTGTGCAGATTGTGGCTGTTGAAAGAAACCTTATCTCATGTCTAGTGAATTCTTTCAGTCCAGAAGAAAATCAGAATGGCAATTAACTTAGATTTTTCTCATCAGCATCATAGACAGTTATCATTTTAAGTGCAGATCTCTAAAGAGCATGCTCCCCCCTACCCCATAGAACCTGCCTGCATATCCACTGAAAACGGAAATGAAAACTCTTCAGACTTCTTCATGGTTAATCTATGTCTGGATGGCTGTGCTCCAGCTTCTGTTTCATCAGTACTCCTCCCATCTCTCTCTGAGGCTCAGGTTTTCTTCAAGCAGGGGCAGGGATGGAGGAGGAGTATTTCTTCATTGAAATGGCTTCAGAAATTCAGTTAGCTCCATGTTGCAACCGCCAACATCATAGCTGGTGCACAAAAGGTTCAAAAGTGATGCTAAAACCACTGAATTCCAGGGAACAGCATACAAACACGACCTCCAAGGATCAGCCCCACTTGATAGTTACAAGGAGGATTCATTGTCATTGCGATGGAGAAGTCTGGTGGACACCACCCTGGACAGGTGATTGAACCTGGCCTGGTCAACATCACACACTTCCGCAGACAGCGGTTAGTACACTTGCTGGAGACACTGACTGTGCATTCACTCACGAGGAAACCAACAAGAAGAGGAATCCAGGGTGTAGGATACTCCACCAGAGGACAGCCTTGGACTTCACAAGATGACAGGGACACAGGGCAGTTAATAAATGAGAATAAAGACCCGTGACAAACACCACTGTTCACTGCTTTTGGCCGAACCCTTAATTTAATACAAAAGCAAAACCAACCATGGTAAAGGACATTTTTGTAGCAGCTGGAGAAATCTGAACATGGACTGGACGTCAGATCATACGACTGAACACTGACTTGGTGTAGCACGAAGGCAAGGACACTTCAAAAAGTTTGTGGAAATGGAATTAAAAGATGTTTATTTGGGGGGCTGGTGCTGTGGCGTAGTAGGTTAAGCCTCCACCTGTAGCGCTGGCATCCCTTATAGGTGCCAGTTTGAATCCCCGCTGCTTCATTTCCAATCCATCTCCCCGCTACTTGTGGGGAGCAACTCGGACTAGACTAAGTTACTGGAATTAAGACTTATTCTATGCATCTGCTCTCCCACAATATGGTGCTGGGAGAGGAGGAAACAACTTCTACACAGCTGCCTCCAGTTCGACCAATAACCTGCAGGAGCTGATCCTGCTCCTGATTGGAGGAGAGCAGCGTACTCGGCGTGTGGGTAGCAGAGTTGGGATTGGTGGAAGAGGACTATAAAGGAGGAGAGAGACAACATGCACCAGGAACATCTATCTGAAGGAACACCTGTGCAGCCCCCGAGAGAGCCAGCCGGCGGTGTGCCGCTCCCCCGCGGAAGTGGGGAAAGTGGCTAGGGGGAACCGCCCTTCCACGGAGGTGGAAGGGATCGGCAGCCAACCCGGGAAGAACCAGCAGCAAACCCGGGGAGGGCCGAGCAGACGAAAGAACAGCGCAGGGTCCTGTGTCGTTCCTCTGCGAAGAGGGGGAGCGACAGCTACTGACCTAGGAAAGCAGTGGAAGACGGCACAGGTGCTTGGTCCCCTGCACCCACGTAGGAGACCCAGAAGAAGTTCTTGGCTTTGGATCCGCCCAGCTTCAGACCTTGGGGCCATTTGGGGAGTGAACCAGTGGATGAAGGACTTCTCTCTCCATCTCTCCAGCTCTCCCTCTCTGTAATTCTACCTCTCAAATAAATAAATAAATAAATCTTTTTTAAAAAGATGGTTATTTTGATGAAAGAAAATTAATATCCATGATAGTTTTTTATAATCTACATTTTTGTGAATTTTTTTAAAGAGCCTTCCTGCACATGGATTTCAAAATTGTTTTTCTGTCAAAATAAATTGACTTTTTAATCCCATTTTCCACAAAGATATGGCTATGGATGAGACTCTCCTTGGCTCTTCAGAAATTTGGGGTAAAATATTTAAGGGAAAGTGCCATGGTACCTGCAACTTTCAAAAGGCCCAGGAAAACTTACAGGAAGAGAATAAAATGTAAACATGGGGAAAAAATCAGAAAAGTTCCAGTAATGAAGGACTCCAGATTATACATGCTGCACTGGGCAGTCCTAATATCCAGGATCTGTATTTAAAACATGGAAACATTCACTCCAAACAAAACAAAACTTCAAGAGTAATTTGACCTCTCAAGTGATAGAAACCGGACACTGCGTTCATCTGGATCCATGCGTTCATCCTAGCACCAGGCTTTGGATTCCTAACCACTGCAAGGAATTCCCAGTCTCATGAGTTAGTAAAGATTCCCCCTTCCCATTCTGAGTATAAAAATGCAAATTGGCCCCACTGAAAACAGACCAGTGCGGAGGCACTCTTGCAGAATGTGTAAGATTTCAGAGTTTATTGAGCTGCAGTTGAACATAAAAGAACCTTTTTTTTTTTTTCCCCAACTGGAGGCAGGCCCTCTGTCCGTCCATAAGGCCATGGTCAAAAGTTTTCAAGGCCTGAATATTTCAGAATAATTACTTGTACATTGTTTGCCTCCCATGAATCAGAAGCAGTCTAATAGAATACTAATATTTCCTACAAATTCCTTTCTTCATTTTTTTTTTAGTACTGACTTATTTACTTGACAGTGAAAGAGGGAGATATAGAGGGAACAGATCTTCCATCTCCTGATTTACTCCCCAAATGGCCACAACAGCTAGGGCTAGGCCAGGCCAAAGCCAGGAACCAGGAAATCAATCCTGATCTCCCCCGTGAGGGGCAGAGATCCATCTACTTGACCCGTCACCCGCTGCCTCCCAGCGTGTGCATCAGCAGGAAGCTGGAATCGGAAGTAGAGCTGGCTGGGACGCCAGCCCAGGCACTGCAACGTAGGATGTGGTATCCCGAGTGGCATCTTAATCACCATGCCACTTCCTGGCTTCAAATCCCAGGTCCACACTGCCTGGAGAAGTTCCTTAAGCTCTCCAGGCTTTGTTTTCTCTTCTATAAACCGCAATACCAATACTACTAACCCCAAGCATCGGGGTGAGGAGGTAGTAGCAGCACCTGGCACAAATCACAGAAATATATGGACACACATGAGTTTAAGTCCTGATACAATGACGGCTGGTGGCTCTCCTGCGATCCCTTTGTATTTTTCACAGAATAAAGTTCACGAAGACTCTGCAACTGGGTCCTATGTACCTGACATGACTCCACCCTCACTCCTCTCACCTCAACCATGTAAGTACTTGGTTCCCAAGCCTTCCAGTCTCCAGGCCTTTGTTTATGCTGTGCCTTCTCCTTGGAGCAACCCTAACCATGCGTTCACCTGCCCTGCTACCCACCATTTTCAAACGAACCCTTCAAGGAACCGGTGAAATGCAAAGCCCTCTGCAGAATTAGCCTCGTGTTCTTTTGTGCCTCCCCAGTACCACATCCCCTCACCTGCAGAGAACGCACAGTTTATCCAGACTTAGACCAATGTGCATCCATGTCTTTCTTTCTCTCCCTGTTCTCAAGTCCCTGTTCTAATCTCTGTACGTCCCAAAGCCCCTGGACCAGCTTCCTGAACACAGCAGCACCATGATAACCACGTGGTAAAATGAATAGCTAACATGCAGGAAACAATTTCATCAGGTAACATGTCATACTGAAGGCATTCCCTCTCTTCAAACTTAACCTTCAGGGGCCAGCACTGTGGTGTACTAGGCTAAGCCTCTGCCTGTGGCACTGACATTCCCTGTGGGCACTGGTTCATGTCCTGGCTGCTCCTCTTCTAATCCACCTCTCTACTACAGCCTAGGAAAGCAGTGGAGGATGGCCCAAGTGCTTGGGCCCCTGTACCCATGAGGAACACCCGGAAGAAGCTCCTGGATCCTGGCTTCGGATTGGCTCAGCTCTGGCCACTGCAGCCATTTGGGAAGTGAACCAGTGAATGGAAGACCTCTCTCTCTCTCTGTATCTCTTTCTCTCTCTGTAACTCCGCCTCTCAAGTAAATGACAAAAATCTTGAAAACAAATTTTACAAAACCTTAACCTTCAGAATGGCTGGTCCCTGGATATTTACATTGAGAGACAGGAAACACAGCACAGCTTAGATGCTTTCTGAGTGCAAAATTTGCTGAGTTTTATACAATACACAGTAAACAAAAGCATGTGCACATCTTTCTATCTATCTGAGTAGAAGCATATCCTACCTTCTCTTTTGATTTCAAAAGGTTGTTTTAAAGCCTTTGCATTTCTAAGTCCCCCAGATAACATTTAGGTTCATCCACCCACATACAGAGGCTGAGCGCAAAAAGGAGTCCAACAGACCTTGCCTCGGAGAGGCTGTGAGCGAGACAGGCATCTGCCAGCCACAGCTGTGCTCTGAGCCAGAGCTGGAGGATCTGGGACTCGCCCTAGCAGAGGCAACAGCCAGGCGGAGTCTGCACAGGCGGGAAACGGCGGGAAGCCCGAGATAGCGCCGCTGCTGAAGCAACAGAAAGAGATGTTCCAATCTGCTCTCTAGGCAACGTGAGGATGGGGCTGGAGCAGAGAAGTTGGTAGCGGGAATATTAGCCAAACAAAAACCAAAACACTGCGGGCTGTTTCCAGGGTGAGAGGCCAGGAGGAGCCGGCTGTGGACCGGCCCTTGAGCAGCTGCTTCACTCCCCCTCCACGGTCAGGCCAGCTGCTAAACCCTCCCTGCTGCACCAGCTCCAAGGCACCGCTGCCCTGTCCTCTGGGACCCATTTCCCCCGGTTAACTTAACATCCACCGAGATGAGAAATTATCAAGGCTAAGAGGCACAGCGGACTCCTAAGACGCCGGGCAGTGTTCCAGCAGGCATCACCAGGCGCTGCCTCCTGCTCTTTCATTCATTCATGAATTCAGTCCCCAGTCACTAGATGAGGTCCCCTTTGGAGTCAAGGCCACAAGAGGCAGCTTCCGCTCTCCCAGGGGCCAATGCCTGGCAGCAGTGCTGATTCTCACTTGTTCAACAACAAATGACCACCGGGAAGGCAAGTTCAGCGTGATGGTCTTCAGCTTGCATGAGGCTGTTTAAAGAAAATGCACTTGGGCTGGGGAGGGGATGGAGGGCATTTGGTACTGGACCTAAGCTGCTGACCGGCACACCTGCATCCCCCACTGAAGTGCCTGGGCTGGAGTCCCAGCTGCATTCCTGATTCCAGCTTCCTGCTAAGGCACACACTGGGTGACAGCAGGTGACAGCAGGTGACAGCTTCAGTAACTGGCTCCCTAGGCTGAGCTTCCTGCTCCTGGCTTTGGACTAGCTGAGTTGCAAGCATTTTGGGAGTGAAGTAGTAGATGGGAAACTTCTTCATCTCGATCTCCACCTCCCCCTTCTCTGTCTGTAAGTAAGTAACTTAGCAGAACAAATTTTTAAATTTCCTCCAGACCCTTGCTTTGCTTTCCACAGGTCCTGTGGAACTGGCCTGCAGGGTATCCTGCCACAATCACTGGGATTATACACTTTAGAGTTCGGTATCTGTGAAGCTGCCCACTTGCTAAAACAGACTCGGAATCCCCAAATCGCTCCTTGCAGCTGGTACTTCCTGTCCTGCTAGAATCACTTGCAGGCTTGCAAAGAGGAGCTTGCTCTGCTGGCTACCAAGGGAAAGGTGGGAGAGGGGCCTGCAGGCCAGGGGCACCGCGAGCAGTGGCCCTGGGGTTTCCTGCAGGCTGCCACTGTCTCTTGCCACTCTTGCTCCTCCCTGCCTGGGGGCTGGGTTTTAACTTTCCCAAACCCTCAAGATGTCCAACCTGGTGGAAATGCCTCTTAAGAACAGTAACCAACCCAGGTCTCTAAGAACCGAACATCCATTTTTCTAAGCAAATTACACATTCTTGAATTTCTGGAAATTCACAAAGAATCAGACTGTCACTAGAGCAAATCCTCCGAAGCGTCTGAGAACGCCTTGCAGGTCACATTTCGTCCACCTCCCCAAGCGGGAAGCACTCCCAGAGGCCAGTGTTCTGGAAGCTTCTCTCTCCGGGAGCTCCCAGCACAAAGAACCAGCAGCAGGAACACAGAGCCCCATCCAGCGGCTTCTGAATTCCCCAAGGTGGAGGCGATGTTTCTTTGTGGAACAAAACAGTCATCCAAGGGCTGGGCGGCTCGACAGCTTCCAAGCAAGCCGAGAGGCCGAGGCCGAAGCCAGGAGAAACCGCCCATCAGAAACCAAAGGCCAGGAAACTTAGATCCAAAATAAAAATAGTACAAAATGCCCAGAATAGCCCAAAAGACAGCTGATGACCTTTCGCTGCAACATGTCTTTATATCACAGTATCAAATGGCCTAGCATCTAAAAGCCAAGCACATCATTAGTGCTGCAAAGGCAGAGGAATAAAGTAAAACATGAAACACACAGGACACAAGCTGATGGTGCAATCTGAAATACAGAAGAAAACCCCAAGACAGTTCCTGCTGTGTTCCCAGGGGACTGTGCTTGGCAAGGGGTCACATCTCCGTTCAAGGTGACAGGCGCAGAAAGCTGACAAGGCTCTTTGGATCTGAAAGCTGCCACAACTATTGCAACAGAAACAGAACATTATAGCATGAACCTGGAGCCGTCGTGGATCCTGTCACTACGGCTGTCAACGTCCCTAAGTGCAGTCTCCTCTGGGCTAAAGCCACTGTGGGTTGGCAACTCTGGGGCAGCCAGCCCCAGGCCATGCAGGGAACACGGGGCGCCCTGCAGACCCAGCCTGGTTTCTATAATGATCATGCACAGAACCTTGGTCTACTGCTAAATAATGGATCTAAGAAATGCTGAAATCTCTTCCCCCACTCCCCACGCCCAAGGCAGTGGAGAACCTGGCTCCCTGGAATGCTGGTACGAGAACCCAGCTTTCCCTGGAATACATCACACGAAACCACAGATGCACCAAGCAGAGTCAAAATTCCCTTGGACTCTCATCCTCCTTCTTAGAAAACTGTCAGAATCATATATCCAAGAGCCATCTAAGCTACTTAGTCCTCCTAATTAAATATATCAATACCTGCTGACATAGGGGGAAAAACGCGCTTGTCCAGTGACAGGGCCAGTGTGTGCGGGCACACACATATCGCGTGTTCAACTGTCGGCTAAACGTATAAGCCAGTCTTTTCTCTCTGTCCACAGTCACCCTCCAGCACTCAGGTCTCATACACAAAGCAGGAAAATCAAAATCCCTAACAGCTGGCTTCCTAAGAGGTGACAAGACAGCAAAAGTGACAGAGAATGAAGACTGTGATGGCTCTGGCCGGGCATTTTGAGCAAATAGCTGGGAGCAGCCCTGAGTCTCCACCCACACTCACACAAGCAGCAGCTGCCAGAAGGAAGGGCTGGGCAGGCCCAACCCAAGCCCGGTTTGATCGCTGAGATGAGCCTGGACATTGGTTAGGAGGAGGAGAGAGCCCCAGAAGAAAATAAACGCCCAGGAAAATGTCGCGAGTGACAGATGAAAACACAGTCATGTCCATCTCGTCTCAAGCTGTAACAAGCCAAGGAAGCACCCGACAGACACACCTGACAGGGATCCACGTGAGTCAGCCACGCCCACGCAGCATTTTCAGACTTTTTAGGAGAAACTGCCTAAATTAAAGTGTTTGGTCCACAACAGATGACAGGAGACAGAAATCTTCAACTTGCATTTAATAATAATGAGCGAGGTCAAGACAGCAGCGAGAAGGGTGGAAAGTAATGAACACAGTTGGACAGGAGGACAGGACCCAGTAGCTACCAACTACCTGCCTGCAAACCACCGCACTCCCAGGCGGAGCGGGGACACCCAGCTCACCCACGGGCTTCCTGGGCTTAATGACAACAAGGCAGAGACGAAACCAGACATGGCGCCCCACCTCTGGACAGTGTGGGCCGCTGTCATCCCAGGACTCAGACACTAAGGACAGGGGAGGGTGTGGCCTCCTAGGCAAACAACCTCTCACTTCCAAGTCCTCGCTGGAGGAGAAAACACATAGTCCCCAGATTTCAGCTTACTTCCCTTCCTTCCCATATGACTGCTCTTGCTCCCAGCTGCAAACAGACCCCTGGGAATGAGGACACAGACCAGAACTATAAAGGAATTATTAAAGGATAGCACTACTGAGCACTTACTCATTTATTTTCTTTCCATTTCAGAGAGACATAGAATACCCCATTGCCTGCAACAGCTAGGGCTGCACCAGGCCAAAGCCAGGAGCTAGGAACGCCATTCAGGTCCCCTACATAGGTGGCAGGAGCCATACTGAGCCATCAGCAACTACCTCTGAGGGTGTGCATTAGCAAGAAGTAGTGGAACCGGGATTCGAACCAGGCACATCCCAATATGGAATGTAGGCGACCCAAGCGGTAACTTAACTATTACACCACACGCCTGCAGCCACTACTCAGTATTTATTTTTATTTTGCTAATTACATTTCATTCAAATGCTAATCTTTTTCTTTTACAGATATTTCCCATTCAATCTGGGCCACCACAAAGACTGAAAGTACAGAGATTTTTTTTCCTTTACATCCCAGTGCAAAACAAAAGGACATCAGCAAACTGTTCAAGGTCGCTCTGTGGCTGCAGTTATTGCTACATTTTAGCTTTTTTTGTTTTTAAGGATTTATTTATTTATTTGGAAGACAGAGATACAGAGAAAGAAGGAGGGAGGTAGGGAGGAGGGTGGAAGGGAGAGAGATCTTCCGTCAGCTGGTTCACACCCCAAATGGCCAAAACGGCCTGGCCCAGCCAGTAGCCAAGAGATTCCTCCTGGTCTCCCATGTGAATGGCAAGGCCCAAGCACTTGAACCATATTCCACTGCTTTCCTGGGCACATTAGCAGGGGCCTGGATCAGAAGTGGAACAGCTGGGACCCAAACCAGCATCCATATGGGATGCTGACACTGCAGGTAGAGGATTAGCCTTGTATACCACAGTGCCTGCTCCAAATGCTACTTTTTAAGACTTATTTATTTATTTCAAAGACAGAGTGACACAGAGAGAGGAGATAGAGAGAGAGAGACAGAAAGGGAGAGAGAAAGAGAGAAAGAATATCTTCCATCTAGTGGTTTACACTCCAAATGGCCTCAAGAGCTGGAACATGTCGCTCCCCCTCTTCGTGGAGGAACGACACTAAACCTGCCTAGGTTTCATATCCAAGTCACGGCACCATTATGTCGCTCCCCCTCTTCGTGGAGGAACGACACAGGACCCTGCGCTGTTCTTTTGTCTGCTCGGCCCTCCCCGGGTTTGCTGCTGGTTCTTCCCGGGTTGGCTACCGTCCCTCCACCTCCGTGGAAGGGCGGTTCCCCCTGCCACTTTCCCCACTTCCGCGGGGGAGCGGCACACCGCCGGCCGGCTCTCTCAGGGGCTGCACAGGTGTTCCTTCAGATAGATGTTCCTGGTGCATGTTGTCTCTCTCCTCCTTTATAGTCCTCTTCCACCAGTCCCAACTCTGCTACCCACACGCCGAGTACGCTGCTCTCCTCCAATCAGGAGCAGGTCCTGCTGTTTATTGGTTGAACTGGAGGCAGCTGTGAGAAGCTGTTTCCTCCTCTCCCAGCGCCATATTGTGGGAGAGCAGATGCATAGAATAAGTCTTAATTCCAGTAACTTAGTCTAGTCCGAGTTGCTCCCAGTTGCTCCCACAGAACAGAGCTAGGCAGAAGCCAGAAGCCAGGAGCCAGGAACTCTACCCAGGTTTCCCACATGGGTGGCAGGGATCCAGGTACTTGAGTCATCTTCCGCTGCCTTCCCAGCACATTAGTAGGGAGCTGGCTGTGAAGAACAGCAGCTTGGACTTGAACCAAAGCTCATATGGGATGATGGCATCGTAGATGGTGGCTTAACCTGCTATGCTGCAACACTGGTCCCTAAAGATTGGTTTTTAATAAATATGTTCTCCAATATCTGACAACAAATTACTCTCAAATTTTATTTGGGACATTCTCCACTGTGACTGTAATGTGAGGACTGGAAATTTAAACAGAAGCCTAAGGCCAAATGCAGCTTCCACCATCCAACGAAGCCATATACTTTTATGCAGATCTTGTCTATTTGCACAGCTTAGATAGGAACATACACACACTTTGGTGAACATGGCATGTGTATTAGTGC